>NC_057813.1:533613339-533645867 GCF_018294505.1 Triticum aestivum | reverse complement strand
GGCGTCGCGGGGCATCGGTGGCGCGTCGGCGGCGGCGCAGGCTGGGGTTTTGGGCGGGGCTGGCGGCTTGGGCTGTCGAGCCTCGCCCTTTTAAAGGCTGGCCGGGCTGTGTGCGGGTCGGGCACGACCCGTTAGGTTGGTGCACTTTAAAAAAACTGACGTGAAAAAACAAATAAAAGAAATACTAAACAGAGTCCAAAAATCCTAAAATAAATTTTCACGGTCCTCTAATAACATTGTGGACAAAGTGAACATTTATTTGGGCCACTAATGCAATTTTGAAAAACGCATTTTTTCCTAATTCAAATAAAATAGCAATAAAAGTCCAAATAAAATTCTTATTTGATTTTAACATTTTTCCTCCAATATTTCTTTTATTTTGGAGAAGTCATTTTATCCCCTCTCTTTTTATTTTTAACACTGGAAATATTCGAAGAGAAAATGATTAAAACAAAATGATCCTCTTTTCAAAATTTGAGAAAACTCAAATATGAAAATAACGAAATCCCCAACTCTCTCTGTGGGTCCTTGAGTTGCTTTAGAATTTCTAGGATCAACCAAAAATGCAATAAAATATGATATGCATAGGATTACCTATGTATAACATTCCAAATTGAAAATTTGGGATGTTACACTAATTTTGTAACAAATATATTGTAGGTCATTCACAAAAAAACTCATTTTGGGCACTCGAAAAATGGAAAATGAATTTTTCGTTCAAAGAAAATTGAAACTTCTTTAGGCAACATTGTTTGCCATTATAAGATGCACCCTGGTGCACAATATGAGAACATTTGAACAAACTATGCCATGAATGTGGCCTTAAGATTGATCATTTGGGTTGAAAGCCATGAATCTTCATACATGATAGCTCATCTGTGAGAGCACTTTTAAAATAATTGTCGTATTACAAGTTTATTAATTTTCCTGGTAACTTGGTCGCATATAGTGTCACAACGCGAAGGTTTTCCAATTTTTTTTTTGAATTTTTCATGCCTATTTCAAAATGCGGTCAAAACAGCGGGCATGACCGTTCCTAACTGGTGGTTGAATCTTGGAATTTTTCTGGTGTTTCTCTGATTAAATAGATACTTTTGTACCTAAAAATGTTTTTTGAAAAAAAATCATGAGCTAATTATGAGGCAACTGCAGTTCAAATTTGACCCACTTCCTACTGAATCGGCTAAAATTTGTGTTTTCATGAGAGGTGGCTCAAAACTTTTGACATGCAATCATTTGGTCAATTGTACATTAAATATGGCCTAATATTTTATAAAATTTATCTGGTCCAATTTTGCAACAAATATATGGTGGGTCCTTCACAAAAAACTCATTTTGGTCACTTGGAAAATAAAAAAATGAATTTTCGTCCAAAGAAAATGAAAACTTGCTTAGGCAACATTGTTTGCCATTCCAAGATGCACCCTTGTGCACAATATGAGATCATTTGAACAAACTATGCCATGAATATGGCCATAAGATTGATCATTTGGGTTGAAAGCCATGAATCTTCACAGATGATACCTCATTTCCGAGAACACTTTCTAAAATAATTGTCTTATTACAATTTTATTGGTTTTCCTGGTAAGTTGGCCACATAAAATGTCACAATGCGAAGGTTTTCCAATTTTTAAATTTTTTTAATTTTTCATGCCCGTTTCAAAATGCGATCAAAATGACGGGCATGACCGTTCCGATCTAGTGGTTGAATCTTGGAATTTTTTGGTGTTTATCTGACTAAATCAATACTTTTGTACCTAAAAATGTTTTTTGAAAAGAATCATGAGCAACCTATGAGGCAGCTGCAGTTCAAAGTTGACCAACTTCCTACTAAATCAGCGAAAATTTGTATTTTTACGCTAGGTGGCTTAAAACTTTTGACATGAAACCATTTGGTCTATTATACATTAAATATGGCCTAATATTTTAGAAAATTGACCCGGTCAAATTTTGCAACAAATATATGGTGGGTCCTTCACAAAAAAACTCATTTTGGTCACTCGGAAAATGGAAAATGAAATTTCCGTCCAAAGAGAATGAAAACTTCCTTAGGCAACATTGTTTGCCATTCCAAGATGCATCCTTGTGCATAATATGAGATCATTTGAACAAACTATGCGATGAATGTGGCCATAAGGTTGATCATTTGGCTTGAAAGCCATGAATCTTCACAGATGATAGCTCATTTCGGAGAACACTTTTTTTAAATAATTGCCGTATTACAAGTTCATTATTTTTCCTAGTAACTTGGTCACATATAATGACACAATGCGAAGGTTTTCCATTTTTTTTAATTTTTCATGCCTGTTTCAAAATGAGGTTAAAGTGACAACCATTACTGTTCCTAGCTAGTGGTTGACACTACATGAAACATGAGATTTGCCGTCAGCATTTCATCGGGGCAGACGATGAAGAAAAGGTTTGCCCTCATCAGCAGACGACAAAGAAACACTGACAACAAAATAAACTTTGTTGTCTGCGAAAAAACACAGACGACAAAGAGCTCACTTTGCCGTCTGAAAAAAAAGAGATGACAAACATTCTTTGCCATCTGGGTTTGTTTTGACAGACGGCAAAGAACCTTTGCTATCTGTGTTTTTTTCTGGCAAACGACAAAGTGAGCTCTTTGTTGTCTGTGGTTGTTCACAGACGACAAAGAGGAAGCACAACACACAGATCGATAAGTTGGCAGCATCTTAGACGCACACCCCACCCAGGCACCCATGATGCATGCACCCCGAGGCACCACCCATGCCACCATGTCCCACCCCCACCTCTCTCTCTCTCTCTCTCTCTCTCTCTCTCTCTCGATCGAAATCAGCACACCACCGGCGCCCGCCACCGTGTTGACCACTGGCCTCGCCGGCCACCACCTTGCTCCGTCGGTCACGTCTACTTCCCCCTTCGTCGGCCCCGTCCTCGGCCACTTCCTTCGTCGCCCCTGTAGGACCGCCGACGCCTGCCAATAGGTCCTTAGCCACCGGCCCCATTGCATGTCGCCCCTGTCAGCCTCCGTGTCCCATCGCTTGTCACCCCCGGGCGGCCTCTGCGGCCAATCTCCCCAGCCGGCCTCCATCGGCCCTAGCTCTGTCAGCCTCGCCATCCTTTGCCGGCCTCGACCCCCGGCCCGACCTCGAGGAGCGGTGGAAGCTCCTCAAGCTCCTGCTCCGACGACCACGGGCACAGAGGAGCTCGCAGGAAGGCGCGGGCGTCGATCAAAGTCATGATGGCTGCGGGTGCTAGATCTCGGGCGGCTACACCAGCCACTGCTCTCATGTTAAAAAATCATGTGTAATCCATTCATATTATGAAATAGAGCGGTTTTGCCTTGGATAAACAAGTGATGATATTGCGAAATTTGTCCGTTCGTCTTCGACTCACTGCAAAAAAAATACACTTCCATGGCGATACGTGTTTGTCACAGTAGGTCACGTTTTCTGTCATGCATGTACATCCATGACGATTTTATGACAGAATCAAGATAATCATACATGTGCTGTCGTAAAAGTGTTCATGACATTACCAAAATTATCATCACGGAAGTGTATACTTCCATGACCATAAATGGCACATCACGGAAGTTCTTTTGTCAAGGGTAACCGACACATGGCATCCACCGTAACGGGTCACCGTTAAGCTATCGGGTCCGGTTTTGGATCCGATAACCCATTAACAGCCTGGACCAATGGGGAATTTCCACGTGTAAAATTCTCAATGGCCATAGGAACCACGTGTTGGCTCACCATTGGGACAGATGTCATCCACTCATTGGACAGGAGGCGCCTATGATACATCGACACATGGCACGGCCCAACACAGGCCCATTCCGGTGAAAAGGCCAGCCTGTTTGACTTGGTCAAAAGGTAGCGGGTGGCCCATGGAAATCCTGTTAATGACATGTTCATATATAGCCCAGTTACGCCTGCTAACTCACGGCCCGTTATAGCCTATCCGAATTAAGCCCAGTAGCTTCATATGGGCCGTCCAATATGATTCCAGCCTATTGTAACTTCCGGCCCATGTATGGCCCATGACGTCTTTCGGCCCATATGAGGCCCTTTGTAACTCTTGGCCCATTAACGACCCATGGTGAAACTGGCCCATAATGAACAGTGTACCGCTTTATACCCATTAACGACCCATTATTCCATTGGACCATTTCCAAGTCATGTTATCTTTCGGCCTTCTCAGGGCCCATTTATTCTTCGGCTCATTTCTAGCATTCGGTTACTTACGGACCGTTACTGGCCTTTTCTGCTTGTGGGCCAAATTCAGCATGTGGTTACAGTCGGCCCATGTGGCCCGTTAATTTGTTGGGCCGTTTTCGTAGCGTCATCAAATATGGCCGATTAACGACGACCCATTATGGTCGGCCCATGAACCGACGATTCCAACTCTAGCCCATTTATGGTCCATCATGCGGTCTGTTATTGGCCCATGTTTGGCCAATCGATAATACGGCCATAGTAGTCCCATTGATGCTACGGCCTGTAGAAGGCCCGTTGTTTCTACGGCCCGTAGAAGGCCCATTGTTTCTACGGCCCGTAGGATGCCCATGGTCGCTACGGTAAATATGTAGCCCATGGTTATTGTGGCCTAGTTTTAAAAAATAGGTTATTGCGGCCACTAGCAAACCGCGGAAAAAGAACTGCACTGACTACAAGCAAACAAATAAATAAGACAACAAGGAAATAAATAAGCAAGCAACTTACGCTAGGCTATCACGGCTATTACACATATTACATCCACTGGGCATCAACGTTCGCCACCAGTGCAAATATAGGGAACAAAGCAGCATATCACATACACTGGTTGTCAAAGTTGGCGACCAATGCAAATAAATGCCGCAACAAAACAAGTCCAGAATGGAAACCACTTCAGAAGAGCTCAAGAAACAATATCCTGGGTACCCATAATGTTGGCAAGATGGTTAGCAAGCTTATTAACTTTCTCTTGTTTGGCGCTTAAATCCTCCAGTGCTTGTTGTTGCACCAAAAAGTATGCATCTGAATTCTGCAGGGACTTACTCAGTCCTTCGGCTTTGTGTCGTAGCACATCTGATCGATGTCTTTCAATTTGAAGTTGAGACTCAAGAAGACGAACTGATTCAGGCAGCGAGTTCAAAGAGCTTGTGCCAGTAGTAGTGGCCAGTAACTCGAACACTACATCAAGACAGGAATTTTGGGTGTCTCACTGTCGTCAACATAGTTTTTATTAGCTTTCTTGGATACCAACAGGGATGTCTCGCTATCTTGAACCTTATTTGCATTACTTCCTTTACCATTGCATAACAGGGTACTATTCTCCAATATTTTGTCCGCATTCTAAAAGAGAAACAAGCAGACACATCACAAGTTTACCATGTTGTATATGAAACTCATTTCGGTAAATCAGTTCAGTAGTAAAGTGGACAGGATAACAGCATGAAACAAACATATATCTATGTACCATGGTCACTGTATGGTCTATATCATTCTAGTTTTTGTTGCCAAATCAAGATAGAGACACAGTTCAAATAATATATGTTTAAGACAAAGCAGAATAGATAGAATATAAGTGTGGGAAACTACAGAGCAATAACAACACTTGTAATGTGCATGGCATGAGAACATAATTGTTTATTCAATTGAAACTAAAATCAACATAGAGCAAGTTACAACAGCAAACCAGTTAAAGAAACGGGTTTAAAACATATCTGTTGCGCCATTGGTGTTTCAATTCCATCCTTCAAATTTGAAAATAGTTGGTATGAGTAATACAGTGATGCAAGAGCAAAGGAGTATGAACCATAGCTACAGAACCTAACCTGAGAACAATTCTTCTCCTGCTTTAAGCGTTGAGTTGGGATTCGGAGTGGTGGTCCTCGTGCTTTAGGCACTACATCTCCCTTACTAATTTGGTGCTCTATGGTGGAGACAGTGATGTGTCAACTAGAACAATTCTTCTCCTGCTTTAAGCGTTTGGTGCCTGTGGTGGAGACAGTGATGTGTCAACTGGAACTGGGTTACTATCTGCTGGGGTTGGGGTTAGAAGGGGTGTAGCTGGTTCTCTGTCCAACTGGGTAGGGGTACAATCTGCGAGAGTCTGGGTTATGAGTGGTGGGGATGGTTCTTGGGCAAGTACAACCATGGTTCTATCTGCATCGACTGGTAGCACTATCTTTTTTGAAGACTGTGTTGTTACTCCCTTAGATACTGCCATCACCCTCTCCAATTCAAATGGCTGATAAACAAGAAAAGTAATCGAATGTACAGAGATTGTATGATAGACAGGTGCAATGGACAGTGAGGAATAAAAGAGGGCATGAAATAATTCACATTTATGTTGTCTAACCAAACATGATAGCATGACACAGTTTCACATATATGATGGCTAACTAAATAGGATAGCATGACACAACTTCACATATATGATGGCTAACTAAAAAGGACAGAAAGACATAGTTCAAAATATGATGACTATGTAAACAGGATGACATGATATAAATATATAATGTATTTATTAAGTAGGTTGGCATGCCATAATTCACATACATGCCATCTATGGAAACATGATAGCATGATATAATTCACAGATAGAATGGCATAATTCAAAATATGATGACTATAAACACTAAACATGATGAGATGGTATAACTATATGATGTATTTATAAAATGGGTTGGGATGCCATAATTCAGATAGATGCCGTCTATGTAAACATGATGGCATGATATAATTCAAATATATGATTTATATACTAAGCAAGTAAGCAGATGGCAATCGCATATATGATGTAAAAACTAAGCAATGCAAGACAACATGCATGACATGAGTAATATAACCCTGCCAAGTTTGAGCATAGACCTCAGAGGGGAAATAGGAATCATCATCTATCTCTGAATCCTCCTCCGAGGAGCTATCTGTAACCAACAAGATGTCTGCTTCAGCAGGTAGCATTGTCTGCTCTGAATACCTTGTTTTCACTCTAGATACTTCCATCACCGCTTCAAATGGCTGATGCACAGGAAGAGTAGTTGAATATACAAACGTTGTCGACAAATGGAACACGTAATACAAAAAATGGATATCATCATATAATTCACATATATGATGATTGGCTAAACAGCATGGCATTGCATAATTCACATATATAATGCCTTGCAACAAGATAGCATTGCATAATTCACATATATAATGTCTTGCAACAAGATGGCATTGTATAATTCACATATATGGTAATTAGACACTAAACATGTGGCATTCACACAAAGCATGTCTAAACTAAGAAAATGACATAGCAATGCAAGACACCATACACATGATATGTCGGTGTACTAGAGTAGGGGCACTCCTTTGTAGCCCTTACTTGTGCACAGGCAGTCAGAGCTGCGCCCACGGCCACACTTAGCGGGGCAGAGGGAGGAGTCACAGCCGCAAGATGGTCAAAGCAACGCAGAGACACGAAGAGCAAGAGGGCAAGGTGGGCTCCCCCGGCAAGACCCTTGCCGGGGAAGCCTTCATAGTCTCGGCGAGAACCTTGCCATGGCGGCTTGCCCAATGCCAGCATAGCGTGCCACTCTTAAGCCCCGAGTTTTCCAACACCATCAACCACGTTGGGACCAAGGCTCGGGAGGCGCCTCTGTGATAGCATGCAGATCTTTGTGAAGACAAGAAACACTCCAAGTCGGATGAGGATTAGAAGACGACAAACCTCGGTGAAATCCTTGCCGAGAAAACCCACAAGACATCTGGCAAGATCCTTGCCGGGGACGACCACGACGCCACGACAAGACCCTTGCCGGGGCCCCGGCAAGTCCCTTGCCGAGGACATCCGCGGGGCCACAGTCAGGCCCACACCCGCCAAGTTTCCGCCGCCGCTGCATGCAGCTGCCAGCCCACCAGCTAGGCAGGCACCTGCGTGTCGACGTGAGGCCTCCAAGCCAACTCATCGCATGCCTACGTGGTGGCATGCAAATCTTTATGAAGGCCCTACCACTGCGCCACCTTAGCAGCCTGCCAGCCTACATGGCGATGGCCGCCTTGCTGGCCCGGGCGCGTGTCGAAGTAGGGCGAGGTGGCGGTAAAGTAAGGGGGACACCTAAGAGGCGCATTAAATGTGTCTTGTCCCGTAATGGTTAAGCGATAAGCTTAGCCACAGTACGCCGATGCCACCTCCTGTGTGCCATTGTGGCGATCCCCTTGACTATAAAAGGAGGCCCGAGGCATCTAGGAGAAGGATTCGGGCCCTTGGACAAGTTATGCTGATCGTAGCTAGCTCAAGAACTCCAAGAACACTGATATACACACTAAAGCAGGACTAGGGTATTACGCATCCTCGCGGCCCGAACCTGGGTAAACGACCCGAGTGCTTGTGCTGACTGCTAATCCCGCTCTTCTCACGACCCCGCGCCACGCAACCGTAGTAGGGATTCCCATGATCCCATAGGTGTCGTTTCCACTGACATCTTTGGCGCGCCAGGTAGGGGCGCAGTTGTGAGAATCTGGTTTAGGAGCTATTAGAACAGCTCTTCGTCGCCATGGCTCCAAACAGGAAGACGACCATGGTGATCGGTTCATCTGGGACCGGACTGCCTATACCGGTGCGGACCAGTAGTGGGCCAGTCGCGGAAAGAACCCATGGCGCGGCCCGCGAACACCCACATCACCCTAGCAGTCCGGGCCTAGGGAGCGGCGTCATTCGTGCGCCTGGCGACGGGCCACACGCCGCAAACTCCAGAGACGGAGTTGGCCCCCCTGCAGGCGGCACGGGGCCCTCCAGGGGCGTCGCCGTGCCACCAGACGGCAGCGCGGCAGCCTCCAAGACACCAACACCGGCGCCCACGACGCGTTCTTCCCAAGTTGTGCGCGATAAGCAGCGCCATCCCGCTGGTGACCCTGGGCACCACCCTGGGAAGAGTCCCGTGCGTCCTTCACGGGACGAGGAAGGCTAACATGCACGCCGAGGTGCTGGCGAAAATGGCGGACAGCCGCAGGGCCGTGGTAGAGCTCCTTCTAACATAGTTAGAAGTTGAAGCGCGTCACGGTCCATGCAGCTTTCGCCGGCGCCCACACCAGCAGAAGCTCTAGCGCACGCACAGCTGCTCCTCGACTTTCCTCCTGCTGCGGAGAGGCTCGACGAGTGGAGAGCCACTGTCCAAAGCCTCATCGGCATCACCAACAAAGATGAGCCGCGACCAGCGGGGCCCGTAGGCCGTCGCTCCGTCGAGCCACCGCATGCCAGCGGTGGACGGGCCGGGGGCAATGCAGCCATGGTGCATTCTCCTCCTCCACGCCAGCCACCACGGGTGTCGATCCGTCACGATGACGCTCGTGATGATATCTCCATAGCATCGTCCGATCCGTGGACCCACCGCGACCAACGTCAAGTTCTTCGGGAGCGAGCCCTTGAACACGATCGAACCACCATCGAGCTCCGGCGTGATGCGCGCCACCAGTCAGACAGGCGGGTAGGGCCCACTATGGACCACCCAACACCGGGAGGCTATGGTGTCCTACCCTACGAGGTGAGTTGTCCAGCCTTCACCCATGAGCTGCGGCAGTTCCAGTGGCCCTCCCACTGCACGTTTAAGCCCGACGCCGGCGAGAAGTACAACGGCAAGACTCACCCATCAGAGTTCCTCAGCATCTACACCATCGCGATGCAAGCTGCTGGGGCCCATGATGATAAGGTGCTTGCCAATTACTTCCGGTTGGCGCTCAAGCCCAATGTTATGTCATGGTTGATGCACTTGTCGGTAGATTCCATTCCTTCTTGGTCGGATCTGTGTCATGAGTTTGTTGGCGCCTTTACTGGAGGCCATCAAGCTCATGGCCAGGCAAACGATTTGCACATCATCCCCCAGAAGGAAGGAGAAAACCTACGCAAGTACATCCAAAGGTTTAGCCGAGTGTAGTCTAACATCGCAGACGTTCATCTTGCCGCCGTGATCAGCGCATTCCATCAGAATGTGCATAACCACAAGATGCGTGAGGAGCTGGCGATGAACAAAGTCAGGGATGTGGCTGAACTTTATGTTCTGGCCGATAGGTGCGCTCGGGCGGAAGAGGGGAGGAAGTACGCCGGCACGGAAACTGACTCCACGAACAACGACGCCGCCGCCTCGACGAAGAAGGGCCGCCGCCATAACAAGAAGCGCAAAGGCAAGACTGTACTTGCTATCGAGGGGTCCAACAACACCGGCACCGCCAAGAAGGCCAAGGCGAGCGACCCCGGCAAGGATGTTGCCAGATGTGCCGCTTTCCGGGCCTTGGCGGCTGCCGACAAGCTAGGGGGCTCCGATAAGCAGTATCGCAAGATCCACCGCACCAAAGGCCACGACCTCCAGAACTGCCAACAGGTTGAGCTGCTCGTTGAGAAGCATAAAGCTGAATATGAAAGGCGGGACTAGGAGAAGGGCCAAGACGGTGCCGAAGGATCCGGCAAGAAGCGTGGCGGCCAAGGAGGCCGCCGCGGCAAGGATAACCAGCAAGAAAGGCCCGTCCAGGGCCGCGACAAGAAGTAGGAAGACGATGATCATGACGAGGACGACAAGTCTGGCGACCACGAGTTTCAGAAAGCTACAAAGTCCATGTGCGTCGATGGTGGTGCCTCGGTACACACATCTCACCGCCATCTCAAGCAGTGAGCGCATGAGATCATAGCGGTGGAGCCATCACTCGATGCACGGAAGCCACTGAAGTGGTCCAGCATGCCTATCATCTTCGACACCGAGGACTACCCTGATCGCACTAATGTGGCCGGGTGTTTTCCATTGTTGGTCTCACCAATGATTCACAACCTCAAGGTGACAAAGATGCTAGTTGACGTTGGGGCCGGTATGAACTTGATCTCGCCTGTTGTGATCAAAAGGCTGCAGATCCCTGATGGAGACCTCGAAGAGACGGGCACGTTTCAAGGGGTCAACTCAGGGAGGAGCCAGCTGAAGGAAAAGGTCACAATGCCCGTGACATTTGGAGGCGTGTTGAACTATAGGATGGAGAGGATTGTCTTTGATGTAGCTGAGATCCCCTTGCCCTACAACGGGATCCTCGGTCGCACGTTGCAGGCCAAGTTCATGGCAGCTTCCCATTACGCCTACAACACGCTGAAGATTCCCAAGCCGATGAACATCATCACCGTCCCCTCCAACAAGAAAGATGCACCGATCTGCGCTGACCAACTCTACCGGTAAGCAATTGCTGCAGCTGTCGCCAAGGCACCTGCTCCTGCCGTTGAATCCCCGGGAGGGAAGAAGACCGGCGAGGCCTCTTGCACCCACTCCAGCAAGCGCACCTCTTCGGGGTGTTGCGCTCCTGTTGAGGACGTGCCAAAGAGCTCCACCGGCAAGAGCAAGAAGTCCAGAGCTGCTCCACCAAAGACCAAGAGGGTGTCCGTCAAAGAGGAAAGCACGGGAGGGGCTTTCACCATAAGCTCTACCCTCGACAACAAATAGGAAGGCGAGCTCGTCGCTTTCCTGCGGGTGAATGTCGATGTGTTTGCGTGGCAAGCATCCGACATTCTCGGCGTTCCCAGGGAAGTGATTGAGCACCATCTTGCTGTCTGTCCTCATGCATGGCCCGTCAAGCAGAAGGTCAGGAAGCAAGCTCTAGAGAGGCGGTAGTTCATCACAGAAGAGATCAGGAAGCTAGAGGTGGCAGGCTTGGTAAGAGGGGTACTCCATCCGATGTGGTTGGCCAATCCGGTGGTGGTACGCAAGGCAAACAGGAAATGGAGGCTGTGTATTGTGAAGGAAATATGCCCTAGAGGCAATAATAAAGTTATTATTTATTTCCTCATATCATGATAAATGTTTATTATTCATGCTAGAATTGTATTAACCGGAAACATAATACATGTGTGAATACATAGAAAAAATATAGTGTCACTAGTATGCCTCTACTTGACTAGCTCATTGATCAAAGATGGTTAAGTTTCCTAACCATGGATATGAGTTATCATTTGATCAGTGGGATCACATCATTAGAAGAATGATGTGATTGACTTGGCCCATTTCGTTAGCTTAGCACTTGATCGTTTAGTATGTTGCTATTGCTTTCTTCATGACTTATACATGTTCCTATGACTATGAGATTATGTAACTCCCACTTACCGGAGGAACACTTTGTGTGCTACCAAACATCACAATGTAACTGGGTGATTATAGAGGTGCTCTATAGGTGTCTCCGAAGGTACTTGTTGAGTTGACGTATTTCGAGATTAAGATTTGTCACTCCGACTGTCGGAGAGGTATCTCTGGGCCCTCTCGGTAATGCACATCACCATAAGCCTTGCAAGCAATGTAGCTAATGAGTTAGTTACGGGATGATGCATTACGTAACGAGTAAAGAGACTTGCTGGTAACGAGATTGAACTAGGTATTGAGATACCGATGATCGAATCTCGGGCAAGTAACATACCGATGACAAGGGGAACAACGTATGTTGTTATGCGGTTTGACCGATAAAGATCTTCGTAGAATATGTGGGAGCCAATATGAGCATCCAGGTTCCGCTATTGGTTATTGACCGGAGACGTGTCTCGGTCATGTATACATAGTTCTCAAACCCGTAGGGTCCGCACGCTTAAAGTTTGATGACAGTTATATTATGATTTTATGTGTTTTGATGTACCAAATGTATTTCAGAGTCCTGGATGTCATCACGGACATGACGAGGAGTCTCGAAATGGTCGAGACATAAAGATCGATATATTGGACGAATATATTTGGACACCGGAATGGTTCTGGATGAGATCGGGACAATACCGAAGCATAGGGAGGTTATTAGAACACCCCGGGAGGTATATGGGCCTTAATGGGCTTTAGTGGAAAGGAGGGGAAAGGAGCAAGGGAGGGGGCGCCCCCCCCCCAAGCCCAATCTGAAAGCGGAAGGGGGCCGCACCCCCCCCCTTTCCTTCCTCCCTCCTTCCTCTTCCTTCCCTCTCCCTCTCCAAATAGGAAAAGGAGGAGTCCTACTCCCGGTGGGAGTAGGACTCCCCCCCTTGGGCGCGCCTCCTCCTCCTGGCCGGCCCTCCCCTCCCCTCCTTTATATACGAAGGAGGGGGCACCCCATAGACACAACAATTGATCCCTTGGATCTCTTAGCCGTGTGTGGTGCCCCCCTCCACCATAATCCACCTCGATAATATCGTAGTGGTGCTTAGGCGAAGCCCTACGTCGGTAGAACATCATCATTGTCACCATGCCGTTGTGCTGACGGAACTCTCCCTCAAAGCTCGGCTGGATCGGAGTTCAAGGGATGTCATCGAGTTGAACGTGTGCTGAACTCGGAGGTGCCATGCGTTTGGTACTTGATCGGTCGGATCGTGAAGACGTACGACTACATCAACCGCGTTGTGCTAACTCTTCCGCTTTCAGTCTACGAGGACGTGGACACACTCTCCCCTCTCATTGCTATGCATCACCATGATCTTGCTTGTGCGTAGGATTTTTTTTGAAATTACTACGTTCCCCAACAGTGACATCCGAGCAGGTTTATGCGTAGATGTTATATGCACGAGTAGAACACAAGTGAGGTGTGGGCGATACAAGTCATATTTCTTACCATCATGTCATACTTCGGTTTGACGGTATTGTTGGATGAAGCGGCCCGGACCGACATTACGCGTACGCTTATGCGAGATTGGTTTTACCGCCGTGCTTTGCACACAGGTGACTAGCGGGTGTCTGTTTCTTCAACTTTAGTTGAACCAAGTGTGGCTACGCCCGGGCCTTGAGAAGGTTAAAACAACACTAACTTGACGAACTATCGTTGTAGTTTTGATGCATAGGTAAGAACGGTTCTTGCTTAGCCCGTAGCAGCCACGTAAAACTTGCAACAACAAAGTAGAGGACGTCTAACTTGTTTTTGCAGGGCATGTTGTGATGTGATATGGTTAAGGCATGATGCTATATTTTATTGTATGAGATGATCATGTTTTGTAACCAAGTTATTGGCAACTAGCAGGAGCCATATGGTTGTCGCTTTATTGTATGCAATGCAATCGCCCTGTAATTGCTTTTTATCACTAAGCGGTAGCAATAGTCATAGAAGCAATAGTTCGCGAGACGAAACTATGCTACAATGGAGATCAAGGTGTCGTGCCGGTAACCATGGTGATCATGACGGTGCTTCGGAGATGGAGATCATAAGCACAAGATGATGATGGCCATATCATATCACTTGTATTGATTGCATGTGATGTTTATCTTTTATGCATCTTATCTTGCTTTGATTGACGGTAGCATTATAAGATGATCTCTCACTAAATTTCAAGATAAAAGTGTTCTCCCTGAGTATGCACCATTGCCAAAGTTCGTCGTGCCCAGACACCACGTGATGATCAGGTGTGATAAGCTCTACGTCCATCTACAACGGGTGCAAGCCAATTTTGCACACGTAGAATACTTAGGTTAAACTTGACAAGCCTAGCATATGCAGATATGGCCTCGGAACACTGAGACCAAAAGGTTGAGCATGAATCATATAGTAGATATGATCAACATAGTGATGTTCACCATTGAAAACATAGTGATGATCGGTTATGGTTTAGTTAATTTGGATCATGTGATCACTTAGATGATTAGAGGGATGTCTATCTAAGTGGGAGTTATTAAGTAATATGATTAATTGAACTTAAATTTATCATGAACTTAGTACCTGATAGTATTTTGCATGTCTATGTTATTGTAGATAGATGGCTCGTGCTGTTGTTCCGTTGAATTTTAATGTGTTCCTTGAGAAAGCAAAGTTGAAAGATGATGGTAGCAATTATACGGACTGGGTCCGTAACTTGAGGATTATCCTCATTGCTTCACAGAAGAGTTACATCCTAGAAGCACCGCTAGGTGTACCACCTGTGTCAGCTACTGCAGACATTGTGAATGCCTGGCAGTCGCGTGTTGATGAATACTCTATAGTTCAGTGTGCCATGCTTTACGACTTAGAACCGGGACTTCAACGACATTTTGAACGGCATGGAGCATATGAGATGTTCCAGGAGTTGAAGTTAATATTTCAAGCAAATGCCCGGATTGAGAGATATGAAGTCTCCAATAAGTTCTACAGCTGCAAGATGGAGGAGAATAGTTCCGTCAGTGAACATATACTCAAAATGTCTGGGTATTGCAATCACTTGATTCAACTAGGAGTTAATCTTCCTGATGATAGTGTCATTGAAAGAATTCTTCAATCACTGCCACCAAGCTACAAGAGCTTCGTGAGGAACTATAACATGCAAGGGATGGATAGGATAATTCCCGAGCTCTTCACAATGTTAAAGGCTGCGGAGGTAGAAATCAAGGTGGAGCATCAAGTGTTGATGGTCAATAAGACCACCAGTTTCAAGAAAAAGGGCAAAGGGAAGAAGAAGGGGAACTTTAAAAAGAACAACAAACAAGTTGCTGCTCAAGAGAAGAAACCCAAGTCTGGACCTAAGCCTGAGACTGAGTGCTTCTACTACAAGCAGACTGGTCACTGAAAGCGGAACTGCCCCAAGTATTTGGCGGATACGAAGGATGGCAAGGTGAACAAAGGTACATGTGATATACATGTTATTTATGTGTACCTTACCAGAGCTCGCAGTAGCACCTGGGTATTTGATATTGGTTCTGTTGCTAATATTTGCAACTCAAAATAGGGACTACAGATTAAGCGAACACTGGCTAAGGACGAGGTGACAATGCGTATGGGAAATGGTTCCAAAGTCGATGTGATCACTGCCGGCACGCTACCTCTACATCTACCTTCGGATTAGTTTTAGACCTAAATAAATGTTATTTGGTGCCAGCATTGAGCATGAACATTATATCTGGATCTTGTTTGATGCGAGACGGTTTATTCATTTAAATCTGAGAATACTGGTTGTTCTATTTATATGAGTAATATCTTTTATGGTCATCCACCCTTGAAGAGTGGTCTATTTTTGATGAATCTCGATAGTAGTGATACGCATATTCATAATGTTGAAGCCAAAAGATGCAGAGTTGATAATGATAGTGCAACTTATTTGTGGCACTGTCGTTTGGGTCATATTGGTGTAAAGTGCATGAAGAAACTCCATACTGATAAACTTTTGGAATCACTTGATTATGAATCACTTGGTACTTGCAAACCATGCCTCATGGGCAAGATGACTAAAACTCCATTCTCCGGAACTATGGAGCGAGCAACTAATTTCTTAGAGATCGTACATACTGATGTATGTGGTCCAATGAATGTTGAGGCTCGCGGCGAGTATCATTATTTTCTCACCTTCACAGATGATTTAAGCAGATATGGGTATATCTACTTAATGAAACATAAGTCTGAAACATTTGAAAAGTTCAAAGAATTTCAGAGTGAAGTTGAAAATCATCGTAACAAGAAAATAAAGTTTCTACGATCTGATCGTGGAGGAGAATATTTGAGTTATGAGTTTGGTATACATTTGAAACAATGCGGAATAGTTTCGCAACTTACGCCACCCGGAACACCACAGCGTAATGGTGTGTCTGAACATCATAATCGTACTTTACTAGATATGGTGCGATCTATGATGTCTCTTACTAATTTACCGCTATCATTTTGGGGTTATGCTTTAGCGATGGCTGCATTCACGTTAAATAGGGCACCATCAAAATCCATTGAGACGACACCTTATGAACTGTGGTTTGACAAGAAACCAAAGTTGTCGTTTCTTAAAGTTTGGGGCTGTGATGCTTACGTGAAAAAAGCTTCAACCTGATAAGCTCGAACCCAAATCGGAGAAATTTGTCTTCATAGGATACCCAAAGAAAACTGTTGGGTACACCTACTATCACAGATCCGAAGGCATGACATTCATTGCCAAGAATGGATCCTTTCTAGAGAAGGAGTTTCTCATGAAATAAGTGAGTGGGAGGAAAGTAGAACTTGATGAGGTAACTGTACCTGCTCCCTTATTGGAAAATAGTTCATCAAAGAAACCGGTTCCTGTGGAGACTACACAAATTAGTGAAGAAGCTAATGATATTGACCATGAAACTTCAGATCAAGTTACTACCGAACCTCGTAGGTCAATCAGAGTAAGATCAGCACTAGAGTGGTACGGTAATCCTATTCTGGAGGTCATGTTACTTGACCATGGCGAACCTACAAACTATGAGGAAGTGATGATGAGCCCATATTCCGCAAAATGGCTTGAGGCCATGAAATCTGAGATGGGATCCATGTATGAGAACAAAGTATGGACTTTGGTTGACTTGCCCGATGATCGGCAAGCCATCGAGAATAAATTGATCTTCAAGAAGAAGACTGACGCTGATGGTAATGTTACTGTCTACAAAGCTCGACTTGTTGCGAAAGGTTTTCGACAAGTTCAAGGGGTTGACTACGATGAGACTTTCTCACCCGTAGCAATGCTTAAGTCTGTCCGAATCATGTTAGCAATTGCCACATTTTATGATTATGAAATTTGGCAAATGGATGTCAAAACTGCATTCCTGAATGGATTTCTGGAAGAAGAGTTGTATATGATGCAACCAGAAGGTTTTGTCGATCCAAAAGGTGCTAACAAAGTGTGCAAGCTCCAGCGATCCATTTATGGACTGGTGCAAGCCTCTCGGAGTTGGAATAAACGCTTTGATAGTGTGATTAAAGCATATGGTTTTATACAGACTTTTGGAGAAGCCTGTATTTACAAGAAAGTGAGTGGGAGCTCTGTAGCATTTCTAATATTATATGTGGACGACATATTGTTGATTGGAAATGATATAGAATTTCTGGATAGCATAAAAGGATACTTGAATAAAAGTTTTTCAATGAAAGACCTCGGTGAAGCTGCTTATATATTGGGCATCAAGATCTATAGAGATAGATCAAGACTCTTAATTGGACTTTCACAAAGTACATACCTTGATAAAGTTTTGAAAAAGTTCAAAATGGATCAAGAAAAGAAAGGGTTCTTAACTGTAATACATGGTGTGAAATTGAGTCAGACTCAATGCCCGACCACTGCAGAAGATAGAGAGAAAATGAAAGATGTTCCCTATGCTTCAGCCATAGGCTCTATCATGTATGCAATGCTGTGTACCAGACCTGATGTGTGCCTTGCTATTAGTTTAGCAGGGAGGTACCAAAGTAATCCAGGAGTGGATCACTGGACAGCAGTCAAGAACATCCTGAAATACCTGAAAAGGACTAAGGATATGTTTCTCGCTTATGAAGGTGACAAAGAGCTAGTCGTAAATGGTTACGTCGATGCAAGCTTTGAAACTGATCCAGACTATTCTAAATCGCAAACCGGTACGTGTTTATATTGAACGATGGAGCTATTAGTTGGTGCAGTTCTGAACAAAGCGTCGTGGCAGGATCTACATGTGAAGCGAAGTACATAGCTGCTTCGGAAGCAGCAAATAAAGGAGTCTGGATGAAGGAGTTCATATCCGATCTGGGTGTCATACCTAGTGCATCTGGTCCAATAAAAATCTTTTGTGACAATACTGGTTCAATTGCCTTGGCAAAGGAATTCAGATTTCACAAGAGAACCAAGCACATCAAGAGACGCTTCAATTCCATCCGGGACCAAGTCCAGGTGGGAGACATAGAGATTTGCAAGATACATACGGATCTGAATGTTGCAAACCCATTGACTAAGCCTCTTCCACGAGCAAAATGTGATTAGCACCAAGGCTCCATGGTTGTTAGAATCATTACTGTGTAATCTAGATTATTGACTCTAGTGCACGTGGGAGACTGAAGGAAATATGCCCTAGAGGCAATAATAAAGTTATTATTTATTTCCTCATATCATGATAAATGTTTATTATTCATGTTAGAATTGTATTAACCGGAAACATAATACATGTGTGAATACATAGACAAACATAGTGTCACTACACTACTAGGGAAAAGCCTAGCAGCAGTGCGGGTTTTAGGCCTATCAGTAGCGCAGGACGATGCGCTACTGATAAGGTGCTACAGCTAACGTGTAGCAGTAGCGCCTGTCGTCCCACGCTACTGCTATACATGGATAGCTGTAGCACGCTTCAGAGAAGAGCGCTGTTGATATTGTCTGCATCGCTTTTTACAGGGAAGCACTACTAGTATGGCGGTGCTACTGCTAACTTTTTTTTCCTCGCTACTACTAGTTTTATTAGTTCTTTTTTCTACATATTTGTTTTGTATTTGAATAGGCTTTATACAATAATCTTTAGCATATCATACACATACAAATGTAATCATAGCATATACATACAACTAGTCTCATCAAATCATGTCATCATCATAATCATCATCCAACACAAAGTGGTCTCTCGTCATCATCTCAAAAATAGTGATACAAGTCTCGATTACTTGCAAATACATCGTCATCCATCTAAAGAATGATATACGCAAGAAGAGCTATCACTTTGAGTGAGAGCGGAACTATGCAGTACATTAGTTCGTATCCCTCTCTCGCATTAGCGTGAACCTAAACTAACTACTGCCTGTCGCTCGGAAACCAGAAACTGGTACACCTGGGCCTAACACTCCCGCCACTCGTCGTATATATACTCCTAGCATAGCACTTCTTCGCCATCGATGATCTATGCACCTGCATCGTCACATGAGTCGATGATATGCAACATACATAGTTGAGCAACAGAAAGAGACATACTTGGCAAAAATAGAAACAACATATCATAAGCATAAATAACAAAGTTCATCGTACCCAAAATGCCCTAACGAGAGTGATCTTCGCTAGTCGAGGAGGAGGACGGTTTAATTACATCACAAATAAAGTTTTGCTGTGCATAACTCAAAGTTTTGTCATACAGAAAGTATGGACTAAACGGACACATTGTCATATATCGACAATCACTCCAACATGTCGTGCCATCCATCCATGTCAGGTAGATAGTCCCCGAGCTTAGTGAAAGGCTTCATGCCGAGACGCTGAGAGGCTACCCATGTTCAGACGTCTTCCCGCGACATTTGTCCTTCTTCGTAGAACATCCCTGTTTTTCCGACGACCTCCTTCATGATGATTTGGGCAAGTTTGCGCTGGATGTTATAGAACTCAGCTCGACGTCGATGATCCTCGATATCTCTTACATCCTTTACCCATTGCAGAATATGGGCATCGTCGGATCTAGGTGACATGCGAAGGTTCTGGTGATCCCGTCTGTACTCTAGCATGTGGTGTAGGACATAGAATCCATCATTAAGAATCGCTCGGTTGCTGGATGTAGGAGAAGTCGGTCTTATGGCTAAAGGCGAGCCTGCCGCCCCTTCTCTTCTTGTTCTTGACCTCTCCACCCCGTTCTTGGTAGTAAAACATAGCACTATCGAGAACATGCTTGATGTGGGTGTAATACTTTTTGTGAATGTTCTTCGACGAGTCCAAGTAAATAGCGTGGGAGTATCATGGGTAGAGGATCATGAGGACGGCGCGCCCGCCGCTGCGCAAAATAAGTACACCTCAAATTAATTAGCCTCCACCGTGCAAATGAATGATTGAAATCGAACGAAGGATATCCGCGTGGATGACTTACACGGGATGATAAGGCACGAGAATCGCCGCCTCGTCCTTATTGGCGAGCATGAAACTGACGATGTATTCCCTCGCGTATTCATAGTGCTTTGCGTAGACTCCCAAGAAGCCCTCGTGCATGTAGTACGGATCAGCGACACAGATATGAGGTATCTGCTCAACCCCGATGATGTAGTTCATATGCAAGGCATAAAGGCGGACAAACGTAAAATCCAGCTTCTTCACGTGAAACATGTCGAATATGTAATCGAATCGAAGGAAGAACTTATCCGCAGGGAAGTGATATGTCTCCAACGTATCTATAATTTATGAAGCATTCATGCTATTTTATTATCTGTTTTGAATTATTACGGGCTTTATTATACACTTTTATACTACTTTTGGGACTAACCTATTAACCGGAGACCCAGCCCATATTGCTATTTTATTGCCTGTTTCAGTATTTCGAAGAAAAGGAATATCAAACGGAGTCCAAACGGAATAAAACCTTCGTCAGCATGATTTTTGGAAAGATTATGATCCAAGAGACTTGGAGTGCAAGACGGGGGGGTCATCGAGGAAGCCACGAGACAGGGGGACGCGCCCACCCCCTGGGCGCGCCCTACCTTCTCGTGGGCCCCTCGAGGCTCCCCCGACCGACTTCTTTCGCCTATATAAGCCTACGTACCCTAAAAACATCGAATATCAAGATAGATCGGGAGTTCCGCCGACGCAAGCCTATGTAGCCACCAAAAACCTCTCGGGAGCCTGTTCTGGCACCCTGCCGGAGGGGGATCCCGTCACCGGTGGCCATCTTCATCATCCTGGCGCTATCCATGACGAGGAGGGAGTAGTTCACCCTCGAGGCTGAGGGTATGTACCAGTAGCTATGTGTCTGATCTCTCTCTTTCTCTCGTGTTCTCTCTCGTGTTCCCTCTATGGCACGATCTTGATGTATCCCGAGCTTTGCTATTGTAGTTGGATCTTATGATGTTTCTCCCCCTCTACTCTCATGTAATGGATTGAGTTTTCCCCTTTGAAGTTATCTTATCGGATTGAGTCTTTTATGATTTGAGAACACTTGATGTATGTCTTGCCGTGATTATCTGTGGTGACAATGGGATATCATGTGCCACTTGATGTATGTTTTGGTGACTAACTTGCGGGTTCCGCCCATGAACCTATGCATAGGGGTTGGCACACGTTTTTGTCTTGACTCTCCGGTAAAAACTTTGGGGCACTCTTTGAAGTACTTTGTGTTGGTTGAATAGATGAATATGAGATTGTGTGATTCTTATCGGATAATCATGCCCATGGATACTTTAGGTGACAATGGAGTATCTAGGTGACATTAGGGTTTTGGTTGATTTGTGTCTTAAGGTGTTATTCTAGTATGAACTCTTGAATAGATTGATCCGAAAGAATAACTTTGAGGTGGTTTCGTATCCTACCATAATATCTTCGTTTGTTCTCCGTTATTAGTGGCTTTGGAGTGACTCTTTGTTGCATGTTTAGGGATTGTTATATGATCTATCTATGTTATTATTGTTGAGAGAACTTGCACTAGTGAAAGTATGAACCTTAGGCCTTGTTTCCTATCATTGCAATACCGTTTACGCTCACTTTTATCATTAGTTACCTTGCTGTTTTTATAATTTCGGATTACAAATACCTTTATCTACCATCCGTATTGCACTTGTATCACCATCTCTTCGCCGAACTAGTGCACCTATACAATTTACCATTGTATTGGGTGTGTTGGGGACACAAGAGACTCTTTGTTATTTGGTTGTAGGGTTGTTTGAGAGAGACCACCTTCATCCTACACCTCCTACGGATTGATAAACCTTAGGTCTTCCACTTGAGGGAACATTGCTACTGTCCTACAAACCTATGCACTTGCAGGCCCAACAACGTCTACAAGAAGAAGGTTGTGTAGTAGACATCAAGCTCTTTTCTGGCGTCGTTGCCGGGGAGTTGAGTGCTTCAAGGTATATCTTTAGATCTTGCAATCGAGTCTTTTAGTTTCTTGTTTTATCACTAGTTTATTTTATAAAAGAAAACTACAAAAAATGGAATTTAGTTTGCCTCATACGCTTCGTCTTTTTAATATCTTTCGTGAGTATGATGGAAAGGAAAATTGTGCTCAAGTGCTAGAAGAAGAAATCTATAAAATGCTTGTCACTAAATCTTTGAATGATGAGCATGATTGCAATGTTGTTAGTTTGAACTCTTTGAATATCCATAGTACTAATGATGATTGCACTAGTCATGATGAAAATATCTCTTATGAGCATGTCAAATTTTGTGGAGTGCATGTTTGCATGAACACACCGAATAGAGAAGATATATATTGCAAGAGGCATGAGAAACTAAAAGGTTGCAAGAAATTCTTGATGTTTGTGCTAAAAAATTCAATATTTTTCGTGCTCCTTGTGAACTTTGCAATGAACGTGGTCATTTAAATCTCCAATGCAAATTGTTTCATGACCAAATCATATCCAAAAATTGTGATAATTTGATTACCCTTGAGCATCATAAACAACTTAGTCTTCTTTTGGGGTATGAAGAAATGAAACGTATAACTGAGGGTATTCCAAAGTTTAATCTTGATAGATTTCTTGATTTTGATCTAGAGAAGATTTATTTGTATTGTGCGGTGAATTGCATTGAAAATCCTTATATTGCCAACTACATAAAGAAAAGAAAGCAAATAGAAGATGATGAGAATACTAATGAAAGGGAAGAGACTTCCCAATCTCCTTCTATTATTTCTTATGATGATTCAGGTAACGAGGAGGAGCTCTTTATTCAACCAATCCCATCAATAAAGAAGGTTGAATCCACACATAATGCAAAGAAGAAAAGGAAGAAAAGGATCAGCAAAGGTGAAAAGGTATCTCTCCCAAATGATGTTGCTCCTACTACTCATTGTGATGATGATAATTGCTATATTATTGGTGCTATCCATACTATTGATGATGAGAGTGATTATGCTTATGATATGAAAAGGCCCAAGCTTGGGGAAGCTATGTTTGATGAGGATGAAATATTTGAGAATATATTTGCTGAAATTAATGATTGTCCCAAGCTTGGGGATGCTATGTTTAATGACGATGATATTTTTAGCATCCCAAGTTTTGATATGCAAAGTTGTTATGATGATAGCATGCCTCTTGATGATGATTATATTGATGAAAGTGGGTTTGGAAGAGTGTCAACTTTAATAAGTAGTGATCCCACTATTCTGGAGGATGTTGAATCTTATTGTGATGAATATGAAAGTGGATTTGGAAGAGTGTCAACTTTATTTAGTGATTCCACTATCTTGGGAGAGGTTTCAATCGATTATGATGAGAACGAAGTTGCTACTTATGATGATTATTGTGATGAAACTTATGCTATAAAAAGTAGTGAGGATTATATTTATAAAACTTGTCATGATTATGATTACCCTTTTTCTGAACATTACTCTTTTAATGTGGAAACAATTTTTAGTGTTCAAGTCTCTTATGATACTCCCACCATTCCGAATGAAGAGAATTTTGCTTATGTGGAGAGTAGTAAATTTTCTATGCTTGTAGATCATGAAAAGAATGCTTTAGGTGCTGGTTATATTGTTGAATTCATTCATGATGCTACTGAAAACTATTATGAGGGAGGAACATATGCTTGTAGGAATTGCAATAATATCAAGTTTCCTCTCTATGTGTTGAAAATTTTGAAGTTGTGCTTGTTTTACCTTCCTATGCTAATTGATTATTGTTCCCATAAGTTGTTTTCTCACAAAATCCCTATGCATAGGAAGTGGGTTAGACTTAAATGTGCTAGTCATATTCTTCATGATGCTCTCTTTATGTTTCAATTCTGATCTTTTATGTGAGCATCATTGCCATCATCATGCCTAGCTAAAAAGGCGTTAAAGAAAAGCGCTTGTTGGGAGACAACCCAATATTTATCCTTACTGTTTTTGTTTGTCAACATGATTATTCTACTGTATTAATCATGTTTTATAGCTTTTGTTTCAATAAAGTGCCAAGTAGAACCTTTGGGAAGACTTGGGTGAAGTCTTTATGATCTTGCTGTAAAAAACAGAAACTTTTGCGCTCACGAGAATAGCTGCCATTTTTACTGGAGAGTGATTTTAGGTTGATTCTTTTTGCAGATGATTAATAGACAAATTACTTAGGTCCAGCAATTTATTTCATAATTTTTGGGTTCCATAAGTATACGTTTGATACAGATTACTACAAACTGTTCTGTTTCTGACAGATTCTGTTTTCGTTGTGTTGTTTGCTTATTTTGATGAATCTATGGCTAGTATGTAAGGGTATGAACCATAGAAAAGTTAGAATAAAGTATATATTACACCAATATGAATTTAGAATGAGTTCATTACAGTACCTAAGTGGTGATTTATTTTCTTATACTAACGGAGCTTACGAGTTTTGTGTGGTTGAAGTTTTCAAGTTTTGGGTAAGGATTCAATGGACTATGGAATAAGGAGTGGCAGGAGCCTAAGCTTGGGGATGCCCAAGGCACCCCAAGGTAATATTCAAGGACAACCAAGCAACTAAGCTTGGGGATGCCCCGGAAGGCATCCCCTCTTTCGTCTTCGTTCATCGGTAACTTTACTTGGAGCTATATTTTTATTTACCACATGATATGTGTTTTGCTTGGAGCGTCATTTTATTCTGTTAGTATTTGCTTGATGTTATTTAGAATAATGTTTTGCATCTTTATTTTGAATAAAAATGTCAAGGATAGCCTTTACCATGCTTATTTTGCTAGTATACATGTTGCTGTTTCAAAACAGAAAGTTTACCGCTGTTGCAAAAATTCCCTAGAAAAGTCAGAGAGTGATATAATGTTAAATATTTTTGCATAATGAGATATGATAAATATTTTACAGTGTAGTATTTTTCTTATAATTTTTGGAGTTAGGGAAGTATGATGAATCTTGCATTCTTTAGACTATACTGTTTTGGCAGATTGCTGTTATGTTTGCATTGTTTGCATATGCTTGCTTGTTTAACGATTCTATTTGAGGATAGGAGTATTAAATATGAAGAGACATTTAGTATTCAATGTTGAATAATAATCTTAGTGATTTTTTATAGTAGAAGATGATAAGGTTTTGCATTGTTTTATACTAACCTATCTCACAGTTCTTGTTGAGTTTGTTGTGAATGAAGCTTTTGATAAAAAGAGAAACCATGATATGAGAGGAATTAAGGAGACATAAAAGCTCAAGCTTGGGGATGCCCAAGGCACCCCAAGATAATATTTCAAGAAGTCTCAAGCATCTAAGCTTGGGGATGCCCCGGTAGGCATCCCACCTTTCTTCTTCAACAATTATCGGTTAGTATCAGTTGAACCTAAGTTTTTGCTTCTTCACATGAGTTGTGCTATCCCTGCAATGTCATTTTATTCTATTTTGCTTGCTGTTTGAATACAATACGAAGATCTGAAATTCTTAAATGAGAGAGAGTCTTCACATAGTTGCATAATTATTTAGCTACTCATTGATCTTCACTTATATCTTTTTAGAGTAGTTTTTCATTTACTCGTGTGCTTCACTTATATCCTATGAGTAAATGGTTGAATGAGTTGAATGTCATAAATCTGAAATTATATATGTTTCATTTGCTTATCCCATGGGGAGTAATGACTTCATGTCTAAGAAGTAGAGGTAGTAAGTTTATTGAAGGTTAGCAAGCATTGTATTGGTCATTTGAACAATTCATGAAAGAATATTGAAGGAAGAGAGATTTCACATATAAATATATTATCATAGACATCTTTTATAATTGTGAGCACTCATTAAGTATGACATGCTAAAGAGTTGATGTTGGACAAGGAAGACAATGTAATGGGTTATGTTTTCTCACATCTCAGTTAAAGTATATTGTCATGGATCATTCAAACATGTTGAGCTTGCCTTTCTCCCCTTGCTAGCCTAAATATTTGTACTAAGCGGGAATACTGCTTGTGCATCCAATATCCTTCAACCCAGTTTTTTCCATGAGTGTCCACCATACCTACCTATATGCGGTATTTACCTGTCGTTCCAAGTAAATTTGCATGTGCCAAACTCTAAACCTTCAAATTATAATCTGTTTTGTATGCCCAAATTGCTCATGTAGCAACTAGGGGTTGTCAGTGTCTTCCATGCTATGTGGGTTATTCTCAAGAGGAGTGGACTCCGCTCCTCATTCACGAGAAAGTGGCGGTAACCGGGATGCCCAGTCCCATGATCAAAAAGATCAAAATCAAATCAAAATAATTGCAAACAAAACTCCCCCAGGTTTGATGTTAGTTGGAGGCACCCGTTGTTTCGGGCAAGCCATGGATTGATGATTGTTGGTGGAGGGGGAGTAAAATCTTTACCATTCTGTTTGGGAACCGCCTATAATATATGTAGTATGGAAGATATTGGGAAGTCTTGGTTGTTATGTTGACATTGAGATCATACCTCTCAAAATTATTTATCTCTATTTCAAAATCGAGCTCTGGCACCTCTGCAAATCCATGCTTCCCTCTGCGAAGGGCCTATCTTTTACTTTATGTCTTTTACTTTATGCAAGAGTCAAGGTGATCTTCACCTTTCCCTTTTTCATTTTATCCTTTGGCAAGCACTTTGTGTTAGGGTGATCCTGATATATATATCCAATTGGATGTATGTTAGCATGAACTATTATTGTTGACATCACCCAAAGGTGAATACGTTTGGAGGCAACATTTTAAGCCCCTATCTTCCTCTGTGTCTGATTAAAACTTCATAACCACAAGTATTGCGTGAGTGTTAGCAATTGTAGAAGACTATATGATAGTTGACTATGTGAAGTTTGCTAAATCAAAGCTCTGACATAGACCCTTCCTGAAAATAAGATGAATTGCAATTGTTTGATGACTAAGAATAAAGTTTGCTAGTTTTCAAGAAAGTTTATGATCTATGCTTCAACATGTGAATAGCTTTTTACTTGATTATGAATAGTTTTATGAGATGAACTACTGTTATGACATATATTGATGCTAGTAAAGGTGATTAAAATTATCATTGATCAAACTTGTGCACCTCTAGCATTCACACTTCATAAATTCTTTCTTTTATCATTTACCTACTCGAGGACGAGCAGGAATTAAGCTTGGGGATGTTGATACGTCTCCAACGTATCTATAATTTATGAAGCATTCATGCTATTTTATTATCTGTTTTGAATGACTACGGGCTTTATTATACACTTTTATATTACTTTTGGGACTAACTTATTAACCGGAGGCCCAGCCCATATTGTTGTTTTATTGCCTGTTTCAGTATTTCAAAGAAAAGGAATATCAAACGGAGTCCAAACGGAATGAAACCTTCGGCAGCGTGATTTTTGGAAAGATTATGATCCAGGAGACTTGGAGTGAAAGCCGGGGGGTCATCGAGGAAGCCACGAGACAGGGGGCGTGCACACCCCCCTGGGCGTGTCCTACCCTCTCGTGGGCCCCTCGAGGCTCCCCCGACCGACTTCTTTCGCCTATATAAGCCTACGTACCCTAAAAACATCGAATATCAAGATAGATCGGGAGTTCCGCCGCCGCAAGCCTCTGTAGCCACCAAAAACCTCTCGGGAGCCTGTTCCGGCACCCTGCCGGAGGGGGATCCCATCACCGGTGGCCATCTTCCTCATCCCGGCGCTATCCATGACAAGGAGGGAGTAGTTCACCCTCGAGGCTGAGGGTATGTACCAGTAGCTATGTGTCTGATCTCTCTCTCTCTCTCTCTCTCTCTCTCTCTCGTGTTCTCTCTCGTGTTCCCTCTATGGCATGATCTTGATGTATCCCGAGCTTTGCTATTGTAGTTGGATCTTATGATGTTTCTCCCCCTCTACTCTCTTGTAATGGATTGAGTTTTCCCCTTTGAAGTTATCTTATCGGATTGAGTCTTTTATGATTTGAGAACACTTGATGTATGTCTTGCCGTGATTATCTGTGGTGACAAGGGATATCATGTGCCACTTGATGTATGTTTTGGTGACCAACTTGCGGGTTACGCCCATGAACCTATGCATAGGGGTTGGCACACGTTTTCGTCTTGACTCTCCGGTAAAAACTTTGGGGCACTCTTTGAAGTACTTTGTGTTGGTTGAATTGATGAATCTGAGATTGTGTGATGCTTATCGTATAATCATGCCCACGGATACTTGAGGTGACAATGGAGTATCTAGGTGACATTAGGGTTTTGGTTGATTTGTGTCTTAAGGTGTTATTCTAGTACGAACTCTTGAATAGATTGATCCAAAAGAATAACTTTGAGGTGGTTTTGTACCCTACCGTAATATCTTTGTTTGTTCTCCGTTATTAGTGGCTTTGGAGTGACTCTTTGTTGCATGTTGAGGGATTGTTATATGATCTATCTATGTTATTATTGTTGAGAGAACTTGCACTAGTGAAAGTATGAACCCTATGCCTTGTTTCCTACTATTGCAATACCGTTTATGCTCACTTTTATCATTAGTTACCTTGCTGTTTTTATATTTTCAGATTACAAAAATCCATATCTACCATCCGTATTGCACTTGTATCACCATCTCTTCGCCGAACTAGTGCACCTATACAATTTACCATTGTATTGGGTGTGTTGGGGACACAAGAGACTCTTCGTTATTTGGTTGCAGGGTTGCTTGAGAGAGACCATCTTCATCCTATGCCTCCTACGGATTGATAAACCTTAGGTCATCCACTTGAGGGAAATTTGCTACTGTCCTACAAACCTGTGCACTTGCAGGCCCAACAACGTCTACAAGAAGAAGGTTGTGTAGTAGACATCAGGAAGCAGTCGATGTACGACATTTTCCATGGAAGGTTAACCACGTAGAGTGGGTATCCTGGATCTTTCGAGGCGATGAGGCTTTTCTCTATCTGCAGGACATCGTCATGAAGTCTCCTTAAATCATCTGGCCCCTAGCGCTCTTGCAGGTAGGATTGGTTGACTGGGGATATGCCATTTATCTGCATCGCAGATATCTATACAGTCCTAAAGCCGAGGCTGCTGAGGCGGCTGGATCATAGAATATGCTTTTTTGCCTTTCCTCGCTCTCTTCCTAGACTTCTTTACTACCGGAAGATTGTCCATAATACGTTCAGCCTCCGGAGACGGCAATTCAGGCACCGACTCATGACGCTCAAACCTTGAGTAGGCGCCAGTATAGACATACTGTTGAGTGCCATCGTCATCCTCATCCTCATCCATGGCAACGTCATCAGCGAATAATGGAGCCTCCTCCTTACCCCATCCGCTATCACCCAAACCGACACCCGATGCTAATTGGGTAGGTGGGGTGTTGATGTTCATACCTTACTGAGGTTGCGTGCTCGTGGGTGTGCTCCCAGCCGCCGCCAGATGAAGCAGACTCTTTGGCCACAATAGGACCCACCCATTGCAACAATCACCAAGCCGCCGCGGGGTCTCGTCGTCATCCCCCACTAGTATCAGAGGAGGCAAGTTCTCGTGGCCCGGTTTGACACTGGCCACGGAAACCTTGAAGACATTCGGGGGGATCGGCCGGCTGTGGAACAATGGTTCCTTCGGCTCCATTATCGTCGCCTTCCCCATGTCCACCTTCTGGTTGCCGATGGTGTACAATATGGTGCACGAGGTTTCGTCAGCCTGCAAATAAAAGTCTATGATGTGAGACATCCGAAAGGCAACGAAAACGGGAGATTATACATTTATTGAAGGGGGCCGGTGTGACAGATACCATGAGGGCGTCGAGCTCAGCCAAAGACGAAGCACCGCCGAGCACGTCCGGTGGCGGAGCAGGTGCGGGAGCCGGTGCGGGAGCAGGTGCAGGAGCAGGTGCTGGTGCAACGCTAGTCGAGCTTCTCCCCAAGAAGTCAGCAAGGGGAAAGTCTGCTGCATTTTTTTCTTGATTTTGCCCGGTCCAATTGAAAATGGCCGGAACCAAGGAAGTAGACATATCTGCAACCACCTATTTTGTGGCAGCTACCGCTGTTGCGGCTGTCTGAGATGATTTCTTCTCAACCGCGATCTCAACCTTCTTGTCGATGTTTTCTTCAGTTAACCTCTATCTTTCCTTTCTCTCCTCCGTGGTCTCACGGTAGTACTTCTTCCACGTGGCGCCGTCTCCGACATCGTGCACGCATCCATACGACGGTCGAGTATCCATCGGGAGTCATTTCAATATGTTCAACGCCCGGTTGAAAGGAGTGTCCCACTTGGGCCTCGCCAACGCCTCAGACGGCGAGTCTCTTTTGGCCGCAATCCTATGCTGCTCTCTCTGCAAAAGGCACAAGGATCGTTTACAAATATGACTAACGTGTGCAGTCGAATTGATTAGAAACTAAAATTACCAGCAGTCTAATGAACTCCGTCGTGACCGGGTTTGTCTCGTAAACCTTCTTCACTAGATCCCAATGGTGCCGGGCCTTGAGGACGTCACGCTCCCGCGGGACGGTGAACTCCGCCAAGGGGTCTGGGATGCCCAGACTCGCGGCTTCCGCGTCCTCCTTGGCCCATTTGGACCTCTTCCCTCCGTAACCACGGCTTTCGAGGTGGTGGCTCCCAATGTTCCTCTCTTGAAGCCCCTTCATGTACTTAGACTTTTTTTGGCAGCTTCAGCCTCACAAGCCTCCTTGAATATTTGAAACTGCTCTTCCGTGATTGAAGGATTATCCTTTACAATCTCGGAGTAGGGTTCCTTCTTGTCGATGATCCTTGCTTTCACCCTTGTTTTCCAGGCGGCCAACGCGTCGCTAAACTTGGTCATGGCATGTTTGTTTATCTTCTTCATTGCCAGTTCCTTATCTGGATCTTCATAATCCTTTTCATTCCGGCCCGGGAACAAGAATATCTGGTGAAACTTCTTTAGGAGGGAGGGCCTCATATTATCTATCTTCTGTAGTTTCTCATTGTTGATGGTGGCGGTTGTACGTAAGATGCAGCCCATTTGATTGCCGTAGCACGCGCGCGCTTCCTCAGGCGCCTTTGGCTCAAAATTGCCGTCGTCCACCTCCGTGACCACCAGTCTAGTAGTCCTGAGTTTGTTAGGAAGTTGTTGCCTCTTTGCTTTCAGTTCTACACTGGCTCCACTCCTCGAGGCAGCCCCGGTCTCAGTCTCAGCGCCGGTCTCGATGTCGGTCCGAGTCTCAGCGCTGGTCTCAGTCTCAGCACCGGTTTGCGTGTCGGTCTCAGTCCCCGATGCCACCGGTGGGCCCAGCAACAACATCGGTTGATCGTCGGCAAGGCTCAAAAATTCGTCCGCCGCCCGGTAGATGTCGTCACAATCACCAGAAGCCTGTCCTTCATCGTTGCTAGCCATGTTTCCTATGATTAAATCTAGTCAATTAATTCTAGACCTAATAAAATGAATAATGACATAAAAAGGCCTATTGTTTTGCAGGAACGTTGACTCCTTCCCGGTGAGGCAAATCCCGGGCACTCGATATGTCCTAGTTTGTAGCACAAGTCATGCCGAAATTCACGGAAAATTTCGACACGACCTTTGCTAAAAAGTGGACAGATCGAGAACCTGAAATTTGCCGAGACGGAAATGAATCAACATTCCAACAAAACATAGGCCACTCGGCTTCATTCCGTGGAAACAACAAAAGGCCACTTGGGCACAATTGAAACATGCATGTGCAAACACAATTGAGGAATTTGCATATATCCTGACCACTTCAAATTTGCATGCCCTAGCGTTTGACACTACAAGAAAATCACAAATCTCATGCTCTCTCAAACTCAATTCAAAAACCAAATATAGATTATATTTAGTTTACTACTAAACTAAATTACTTTACTCTAAACTAAACCCTACTGCCCTAATTAACATCTAGTTAAACAAACTCAATTCAAAAACTAAACTCTACTAAACTAATTAACATCAACATTATCTACTACTTAACATCTATTATTACCCTAACTAAAAAACATCTACTGTTAACCATACTATCCTAGTTAACTAGTACCATCAGTACTACTAATTAACATCTACTACTACTACTAAAAATCATTATGTATGAACCCTAGTACAAATTAACATCTACTACTGCTGCTAATTAAC
>NC_057813.1:533491721-533612936 GCF_018294505.1 Triticum aestivum | reverse complement strand
CGGTGAGGTCGAGTGCGGTGATGGTGAGGTCGAGGGCGGCCCGAGAGGCGGCGGCGGTGAGGCTGGGCGGCCTCGGGCGGCAGCGGTGAGGATGAGCGCGGCGTCGACGCCGGCAGGGGATGGCAGCGAAGTGGGGGCGACGATGAAGTGGGGGAGACGACGGTGAAGAGTGGGGCGAGGGATTTGGGGGAGAAGTGGTGGCCAGGGGGAAACTGTTTTTTGGGTTAAGTCAAAAATAACGGTAGCACGTTAGGGAAAACGCGCTATAGCTAAATAAGCTATACCGCGTTTCCGCGAACGCGCTACTACTATTCCTTCATCCTTTTTTCCCTTTTTCGTTCATTTTTCTTTACATTTTATATTTTCATTTCTCCTTTTTATTTTTCTTTCATTTTCATTTACTTTTCTATTTGTTTTTCATTTTATTTTATTTTCGTTAGCAGTAGCGCTTTACAGGTAAACGCGCTGCTATAAGAATATTAGTGGCATCGCGGTTTCTGAAAGATCGCTACTACTATGTGTAACCCATCGGCTTAGTGGTCAAAATTTTAGTAGTAGCGAGTTTTCAGCGAGACGCGCTACTGCTATATATGCATCTGCAGCGCGCTTATTTGGCATGCGCTACTGCTGTCTAGCAGTAGCGAGGTTTTTTAACAAGCGCTACTGCTAAAGTTCTGTGTATAATGTTTTCCCTAGTAGTGCTAGTATGCCTCTACTTGACTAGCTCATTGATCAAAGATGGTTAAGTTTCCTCACCATGGATATGAGTTATCATTTGATCAGTGGGATCACATCATTAGAAGAATGATGTGATTGACTTGACCCATTTCGTTAGCTTAGCACTTGATCGTTTAGTATGTTGCTATGGCTTTCTTCATGACTTATACATGTTCCTATGACTATGAGATTATGTAACTCCCGCTTACCGTAGGAACACTTTGTGTGCTACCAAACGTCACAACGTAACTGGGTGATTATAAAGGTGCTCTACAGGTGTCTCCGAAGGTACTTGTTGAGTTGACGTACTTCGAGATTAGGATTTGTCACTCCGACTATCGGAGAGGTATCTCTGGGCCCTCTCGATAATGCACATCACTATAAGACTTGCAAGCAATGTAGCTAATGAGTTAGTTACGGGATGATGCATTCCGTAACGATTAAAGAGACTTGCCGGTAACGAGATTGAACTAGGTATTGAGATACCGACGATCAAATCTCAGGCAAGTAACATACCGATGACAAAGGGAACAATGTATGTTGTTATGCATTTTGACCGATAAAGATATTCGTAGAATATGTGGGAGCCAATATGAGCATCCAGGTTCTGCTATTGGTTATTGACCGGAGACGTGTCTCGGTCATGTCTACATAGTTCTCGAACCCGTAGGGTCCGCACGCTTAAAGTTCGATGACAGTTATATTATGAGTTTATGTGTTTTGATGTATAGAATGTAGTTCGGAGTCCCGGATGTGATCACGGACATGATGAGGAGTCTCGAAATGGTCGAGACATAAAGATCGATATATTGGACGACTATATTTGGACAGCGGAATGGTTCCGGATGAGATCGGGACAATACCGGAGCACCGGGAGGTTATCGGAACCCCCCGGGAGGTATATGGGTCTGAATGGGCTTTAGTGGAAAGGAGGGGAAAGGAGCAAGGGAGGGGGCGCCCCCCCTCCTCAAGCCCAATCCGAATTGGGAAGGGGGCCGGCCCCCCTTTCCTTCCTCCCTTCTTCCTCTTCCTTCCCTCTCCCTCTCCAAATAGGAAAAGGAGGAGTCCTACTCTCGATGGGAGTAGGACTCCCCCCTTGGGCGCGCCTCCTCCTCCTGGCCGGCCCTCTCCTCCTCTCCTTTATATATGGAGGAGGGGGCACCCCATAAACACAACAATTGATCCCTTGGATCTCTTAACCGTGTACGGTGCCCCCCTCCACCATAATCCACCTCGATAATATCGTAGCAGTGCTTAGGCGAAGCCCTGCGTCAGTAGAACATCATCATCGTCACCATGCCATCATGCTGACGGAACTCTCCCTCAAAGCTCGGCTGGATCGGAGTTCGAGGGACGTCATCGAGTTGAGCGTGTGCTGAACTCGGAGGTGTCGTGCGTTCGGTACTTGATCGGTCGGATCGTGAAGACGTACGACTACATCAACCACGTTGTGCTAACGCTTCCGCTTTCGGTCTATGAGGGTACGTGGACACACTCTCCCCTCTTGTTGCTATGCATCACCATCATCTTGCATGTGCGTAGGAATTTTTTGAAATTACTGCATTCCCCAACATATTGATTACACAGATATCAATAAGGCTTGTTCGAAAGATCCTTTCCCGTTGCCGTGCATCGACCAGATTGTTGACTCCACGGCCGGGTGCGACCTGTTATCATTCCTTGACGCGTACTCAGGCTACCACCAGATCTTCATGACAAGAGAAGATGAGGAGAAGACATCATTCATCACCCCATGCGGTAGGTATTGCTTTTTACGGATGCCTTTCGGGTTGAAGAGTGCTGGCTCAACCTTTGCAAGAGCAGTCCAAATTGTTTTTGAGCCCAGCCACATAGAAATATGGAAGCTTATATGGATGACATAGTGGTCAAAACCGAGGACAAGGTGACACTTGTGCAAGATTTGGAAGAGACGTTTGCAAATTTGTGTAAGATCAACCTCAAGTTGAACCCTAAGAAGTGTGTCTTCGGTCCCCCGTCCAGCAAGCTTCTCGGGTTCTTTGTGTCGCTGCGTGGGATTGAGGCAAACCCAGACAATATCAAGGCCATCGAGCAGATCGAGGCACCTAAGCGGATCAAGGATGTGCGTCGGCTCACTGGTTGCATCGCCGCCATGAGCAGATTCATCTCCAAGTCCGCTGAGCATGCCCTTCCCTTTTTCAAGATCTTGAAGAAGGCGGGCCCAATGGAGTGGACCCCAGAGGCCGAGGCCGCGCTGCAGGATTTGAAGAAATACCTCTCCTCTACCCTAGTGCTGGTTGCGCCCAAACCACAAGAACCATTGCTGTTGTATCTAGCAGCAACGAATCAAGTGGTTAGTGCCGCACTAGTGGCGCAGAGGGAGGTCGACTAAGAGGCAGCAGCAACGACAGAGTTGACGGATGGCGAACCAGAACTTTCCCCGGCAGGGCCTGGTCCTGGCAAGACTGGGCCCTCGACAAGGTCTGACCCCAGTACGACAGGGCCAACGCAACTAAGTGAAGTGGTGCATAAGAAGAAGATGATGCAGCACCCGGTTTACTTCGTCAGCTCCCTCCTGCATGGGGCTAGGTCAAGGTACTCCGGTGTGCAGAAATTGCTCTTCGGCCTCCTTATGGCCTCGAGGAAGCTGCGTCATTACTTCCAAGCGCACGAGATCACCGTTGTCACCCGCCTCCCATTGCAACGGATACTGCATAACCCAGATGCAACGGGGAGGATTGTGGAATGGGCCTTGGAGCTGTCAAGTTTTGGTTTGAAGTTCGAAAGCACCTCAACGATTCAGAGAAGAGTCCTGGCGGAGTTCATTGCTGAATGGACCCCGACGCCCGATGAAGAGATCCAGGAGACCACTCTCCCCGGCAAGGAAACAAGTCGCAACTGGATTATGTACTTTGATGGGGCTTTTTCGCTACAAGGCACCGGTGCTAGTGTGCTGCTCGTCGCACCCACCGGAGAGCACCTCAAGTACTGATCCAGATGCACTTTCCCAGGGAGATGTCCATGAACAACACTGCTGAATACGAGGGATTGCTTGCCGGTCTCAGGATCGCGGCATACCTCGGGGTCAAGAAGCTCGTCGTCAGGGGTGATTCACAGCTTGTCGTCAGGCAGATCAACAAGGATTATCAAAGCCCATTGATGGAGGCCTACGTGGATGAAGTGAGGAAACTGGAAGAGCGCTTTGATGGTATGAGTGGGGAATGACATTGCCGACTACATGTCAAAGGGCGCTGCCCTCAAGCTACCTGTGGAACCAGGTACTTTTGTGCTTCGGTTGACTCAACCATCCGTCGAACCATCGACAGAGCCGAACAAACGAAGGAAGTCCGGCCCTGGCAGGTACTTCCCCACCGAGCTCCTTGGTGCTGCCGGCGAAGGTGTTACCATGGACGCCGAGCCTGCCATGGGACAACCGACTCCGGCGGGGCACCAAGCCCTTGCTGTGCAGGCGACCACTCTCGCGACAGAGGAAATGCCTTTGGTCCTTGCCGTCGAGCCATAGGCTCTAGCATGGGCACAACACACTGTCTGATTCCTCCAAACAGGGGAGCTTCCTAAGGAGCAGGAAGAAGCAGAGAGAGTAGCCCGCCAGTCTGCTCTGTACCAGTTCGTTGACAACGTTCTGTACAGAAAAAGACCGAATGGAGTGAAATTGAAGTGCATCCCCTGGGAGGAAGGACTGGAGCTGTTGGCGGAGATACACGGAGGAATATGTGGCTCCCACATAGGGCGAGGGCCCTTGTCGGCAAGGCTTTCCGACAAGGTTTCTTCTGGCCCACTGCCCTCTGGGATGCGACGGTACTAGTAACCAAGTGTAAAGCGTGCCAGTTCCATTTGAAGAAGCTTCATCAGCCAGCTCAAGCCTTGCAGATATTCCCTCTCTCCTGGCCATTCTCGGTCTGGGGACTCGACATACTGGGCTCTTTTCCCCACGCCATCGGGGGCTTTGAGTACTTGTACGTTGCAATCGACAAGTTCACAAAGTGGCCAGAAGTGGAAGCAGTGAGGAAGGTAACCGCACAGTTGGCCGTCAAATTCTTTAAGGGGCTAGTTTGCCGCTTTGGTGTGCCAAACAGAGTCATCACCAACAACGGCACGCAGTTCACAAGCCACACCTTCATGCAATATATTGAAGACCTCAGCTACAAGGTCTGTTTTGCTTCCATGGCACACCCACGGAGCAACGCCCCAAGCGGAGAGGGAAAATGCTGAAGTGTTGTGTGGCCTAAGGATGAAGACTTTTGATAGGCTGCGCAAGAGCGAAAGGCGCTAGATTGATGAGTTGCCGGCGGTTCTTTGGTCGATCGGAACGACGCCAAATCGAGCCACCGGCCAGACACCCTTTGCCCTGGTATACGGGGCAGAAGCAGTTCTCCCCACAGAACTCATATACGGGTCACCTCGAGTGCTTGCTTACGATGAGCTTGAGCAAGAGCAATTGTGGCAAGATGACGCGACGCTCCTCGAGGAAGATCGTCTTCGAGCGGTTGTGAGAGCAGCATGCTACCAGCAAGCCTTGCGCCGCTACCATAGCCGCAAGGTTCATGCCCGAGGCTTTGAGGAAGGCGACCTTGTTCTTCCACGCATTCAGTCGGCCAAGAATTCCAACAAGTTGACGCTGAAGTGGGAAGGCCCTTATCGGGTAACACGAGTCACCAGGCTTGGCGCAGTCCGCCTGGAGACCAAAGACGCCATTCCAGTGAGCAACTCCTAGAACATCGAGCATCTTCGTAAGTTTTACCCGTAAGGCGCGGCTGCCGGGCCCCCGCCGGCAAGCCACCTTTTATACAAGCCTTGCCGACAAGGCATGTAACCCTCTGTACAAAGCCAGGCGCAGACCCTGAGCATAAATAAACGAAGCGCTGGCTCCCTAAGTTATAGCATGCATGCTAGATTGAGTCTCTCCCTTGGTTAGGGTTGATAGTGCTTAGCAGCGACTAACCCCTAGCATAGAGGTCGAGTTTGCGTCCTTTTGTTCCTGTCCATCCTCTTTGGTTTGTAGGGTACATAAATGTTTCTGCCAAGCTAAGTGAAAGGAGGAGAACAAGCCGGCGCTCTGGCCCCGGCAGGCCAAGCTTGCCGGGAGCTGAAGACACGAAGGTTCACCCACGACAAGCTAGGGTTGCCGGGGGCCGCGGATTCAGATAAGTTTTTTTATCCCTTGTTATGCATTTCCGTATAAAATTGGGACGTATGAAGCCTCGTTTTGTTCCAAGGCGGCCGTGCTCCCTCCATTCCTACCATCCGAGAACCTCTTCTTGGTTCGGAATTGGGTTGTAGCCGCGGCGGCAAGGAAGCAAGCATAGTGCCCACCCCTACTCCGCCCCTGCCTCCGCCAAAGGCGTGAGTGTAGTCGAGTAGAGTAGGGGAGTGGCAAGGCCTGCTGCCGGGCAACGATGTTTATGTTGAAAATAACAATGATTCGTTCCTTGGTATGGGCTTTGCTCACACACACAAAACCCGACAAGCACCCTTTTTCATTAATACGTTCCACACAGGTATAGTTCATACAGAATGTAAACATGAGCAGGGGGATTACAAGTTTTAAATCTAACTAAGGCCTGTTGGCTTACAAGCTAAAAAAGTAAGGTGCCCGTAATCCCTTTCTTGTCCCTCGCCTCAGGAAACGGAACAAGAAGGCAAGAGGGTAGGAGGAGCACCTAGGCGAGGTACGAGCAGCAGAAGGCGCCAAGAGAACATGCCGGTGGCCGCCTAGGGGAGTGCTGGTGATGATGGTGCCGGGAAGAAGGCTGGAAGATGAGGCAGCGGTCCGTCAATACACTACGAAGGCGTCGATGCCATCGTACTCCGACTTGACAGCCCGCCACCCGCCTTCTTCGCCTTCTCTGGCCTTCCCACGCCAGCCGCCCAAGGAGACGATCCCGAGAAGTTCAAGGAGCCGGCTCCATCGGGAGAAGGGACCCGGTGCAGATGTTGCTACTGCCGGCACCGCCCCGGGGCGGCGGGCCCGACACCTAATCGGACCCGTCATCCTCCTGCTACCCTCTTTGTCGCTGCCGCTATCCTCTTCGTCACTCTCGCTTGAGGACGAGTCTTCGACATCCGAAGAGCTCTCCACGCAGCACTTCAGGCAAGTTCTGAAATCGCCAAAGACCTTGACGGAGAGGAGGCCATTCTCCATTAACTTGAAGTATAGAATGAGCCCCGCCGTCAGGCTATGGATGCGAGCGAAGGTTTTCCATCCGCGGCGAAGATACATGACGTGAGGGGATGGGAAATCAATGTCGGCCCATGTGTTGTTGTTCCCGCAGCCCCTCATGTGCAGCCTCAGCGCCTGCGGCGGGTTGAGCTCCATCTCCCAAGCGAATGGAGTAGGGAGACGAAGACGACAACGCGCCGGCTGGTGCAGCCTAATGAAGAACTCGCGGGGCTGGTCCCCGACGTGGCCCTCCATTGGGGAAGGACCGCCGGCGGAGGAGAGGCCGATGCACCACCTCGTCCTCCTCTTCCCCGAGCGCCACGGCGGCCTCGTCCCCGCTGTCGGTGTCAAAACCGGCGGATCTCGGGTATGGGGTCCCGAACTGTGCGTCTAAGGCTAATGGTAACGGGAGGCGGGGGACACAATGTTTACCCAGGTTCGGGCCCTCTCTATGGAGGTAATACCCTACTGTTGACATGGATTTTGACAAAGATAAAATAGATTTATAAACTGCATTAATATAGATGCAAAATGGGAAAATCTGTTTTATAATGAAAAGAATCAATTTAAAAATATATAATTGCCCGTTCAAAATGAGGACTGACAAAATAGGATATGGTATATTTATGAATGTCGGTAACGCACATATTAAACCGACGACTGGGAAATACGACGGAACTCGTCAAATTTTGTCATGAGGGAAAAATATAAAGAACACATGGCTCGCACGCATGCCGCCACCACTAACGGCGAAAATACAAACATAAAATTTCCATGAGGAACGCTAAGATCGTCAAAATGTTGGCTATATGGTAAATGTTCGGTTATGTTCCATCGATGAAATAAAATATTGAAACGATGCAAAAAAATCTCGCTAATGAAATATACGCATGGTGTACTTGGTCAAATATTCATCTGATAATCCATATGACGCTAGACCTTGAGTTGCCCCCCCTAGACTGTAGGGGGGGCAATCTCCTGGGCTCCTCGAGTATCTTCTGACTTGATCTCCAAGCCTCCAGGATGGTATTCTTCCAAAAAATCACGATGCCGAAGGTTTCATTCCGTTTGAACTCCGTTTGATATTCCTTTTCTTCGAAATACTGAAACAGGCAATAAAACAACAATATGGGCTGGGCCTCCGGTTAATAGGTTAGTCCCAAAAGTAATATAAAAGTGTATAACAAAGCCCATAATCATTCAAAACAGATAATAAAATAGCATGAATGCTTCATAAATTATAGATACGTTGGAGACGTATCAAGCATCCCCAAGCTTAATTCCTACTCGTCCTCGAGTAGGTAAATGATAAAAGAAAGAATTTATGAAGTGTGAATGCTAGAGGGTGCACAAGTTTGATCAACAAAAATTTCAATCACCCTTTCTAGCATGATAATATGTCATACAGTAGTTCATCTCATAAAACTTTTCACGATAACATAACAAGCAATTCACATGTTGAAGCATAGACCATAAACTTCTTGAAAACTAGCAAACTTCATTCTTAGTCATCAAAACAATTGCAATTCATATTACTTTCAGGAAGAGTCTATGTCAGAGCTTTGATTTAGCAAACTTCACATACTCAACCATCATATAATCTTCTACAATTGCTAACACTCATGCAATACTTGTGGTTATGAAGTTTTAATCAGACACAGAGAAAGATTGGGGCTTATAATGTTGCCTCCAAATGTATTCACCTTTGGGTGATGTCAACAATAATAGTTCATGCTAACATACATCCAATTGGATATATATATATCAGGATCACCCTAACACAAAGTGCTTGCCAAAGGATAAAATGAAAAAGGGAAAGGTGAAGATCACCTTGACTCTTGCATAAAGTAAAAGATAGGCCCTTCGCAGAGGGAAGTAGAGGTTGTCATGCGCTTTTAGGGTTGGATACACAAAATCTTAATGCGAAAGAATGTCACTTTATATTGCCCCTTGTATATGGACCTTTATTTTGCAGTCCGTCGCTTTTATTGCTTCAATAACAAGTTTGTACAAAGCTTATTTTCTCCGCACTAATAAGTCATGCATATTTAGAGAGCAATTTTTATTGCTTGCACCGATGACAACTTATTTGAAGGATCTTACTCAATCCATAGGTAGATATGGTGGACTCTCAAGGCAAAAACTGGGTTTAAGGATATTTGGAAACACAAGTAGTATCTCTAAATATGCTAGGAATTTTTGGCTAGCATGAGGGGGAAAGGCAAGCTCAACATGTTTGAATGATCCATGACAATATACTTTAACTGAGATGCGAGAAAACATAACGCATTACGTTGTCTTCCTTGTCCAACATCAACTCTTTAGCATGTCATACATAATGAGTGCTCACAATTATAAAAGATGTCTATGATAATATATTTATATGTGAAATCTCTCTTCCTTCAATATTATTTCATGAATCGTTGAAATGACTAATACAATGCTTGCTAACCGTCAATAAATTTACAACCGCTACTTATTAGATGTGAAGTCATTACTCCCCATGGGATAAGCAAATGAAACATATATAATTTCAGATTTATGACACTCAACTCATTCAACAATTTACTCATAGGATATAAGTGAAGCACACGAGTAAATGAAAAACTACTCCAAAAAGATATAAGTGAAGATCAATGAGTAGCTAAATAATTATGCAACTATGTGAAGACTCTATCTCATTAAAGAATTTCAGATCTTGGTATTGTATTCAAACAGCAAGCAAAGCAAAATAAAATGACATTGCAAGGATAGCACAACTCATGTGAAGAAACAAAAACTTAGGCTCAACCGATACTAACCGATAGTTGTTGAAGAAGAAAGGTGGGATGCCTACCAGGGCATCCCCAAGATTAGATGCTTGAGACTTCTTGAAATATTATCTTGGGGTGCCTTGGCCATCCCCAAGCTTGAACTTTTGTGTCTCCTTAATTCCTCTCATATCATGGTTTCTCTTTTTATCAAAAGCTTCATTCACAACAAACTCAACAAGAACTCGTGAGATAGGTTAGTATAAACCAATGCAAAACCTTATCATTTTCTACTGTAAGAAATCACTAAAATAATTATTCAACATTGCATACTAAATGCCTCTGCATATTTAACACTCCTATCCTCAAATAGAATCATTAAACAAGCAAACATATGCAAACAATGCAAACATAACAGCAATCTGCCAAAACAGTACAGTCTGTAAAGAATGCAAGAGTATCAATACTTCCCTAACTCCAAAAATTATGCGAGAAATTTCCTACTGTAATAAATTTATCAGATCTAAATATGCAAAAAGATTCAACATTATAACATTCTCTTACTTTTCTAGGGAATTTTTGCAACAGCGGTAAACTTTCTGTTTTCAAACAGCAACATGTATACTAGCAAAATAAGTATGGTGAAGGCTATCCTTGAATTTTTTATTGAAAATAAAGATGCAAAACATTATTATAACTAATAGCAAGCAAACACTAACAAAATAAAATGACGCTCCAAGCAAAACACATATCATGTGGCGAATAAAAATATAGCTCCAAGTAAAGTTACCGATGAACGAAGACGAAACAGGGGATGCCTTTCGGGGCATCCCCAAGCTTAGGCTCTTGGTTGTCCTTGGATATTACCTTGGGGTGCCTTGGGCATCCCCAATCTTAGGCTCTTGCCACTCCTTATTCCATAGTCCATCGAATCTTTACCCAAAACTTGAAAACTTCAACCACACAAAACTCAAAACAAAACTCGTAAGGTCCGTTAGTATAAGAAAACAAACCACCACTTTAAGGTACTGTAATGAACTCATTATAAATTCATATTGGTGTAATATCTACTGTAATCCAACTTATATATGGTTCGTACCACTTAATACTAGCCATAGATTCATCAAAATAAGCAAACAACACATAGAAAACAGAATCTGTCAAAAACAGAACAGTCTGTAGTAATCTGTATCAAACGTATACTTATGGAACTCAAACAATTCTGAAATAAATTGCGGGTCCTTAGGAATTTGTCTATTAATCATCTTCAAAAAGAATCAACCTAAAAGCACTCTCCAGTAAAAAATGGCACCTATTCTCGTGAGCGCTAAATTTTCTGTTTTTTACAGCAAGATCACATAAACTTCACCCAATCTTCCCAAAGGTTCTACTTGGCACTTTATTGAAACAAAAGCTATAAAACATGATTAATACAGTAGCATAATCATGTGGACATGCAAAAACAGTAAGTGTAAATATTGGGTTGTCCCCCAACAAGCGCTTTTCTTTAATGCCTTTCTAGCTAGGCATGATGATGACAATGATGCTCACATAAAAGATAAGAATTGAAACATAAAGAGAGCATCATGAAGAATATGGCTAGAACATTTAAGTCTAACCCACTTCCTATGCATAGGGATTTTGTGAGCAAACAACTTATGGGAACAACAATCAACTAGCATAGGATGGCAAAACAAGCATAACTTCAAGATTTTAAGCACATAGAGAGGAAACTTGATATTATTGCAATTCCTAGAAGCATATGTTCCTCCCTCGTAATAATTTTCAGTAGCATCATGAATGAATTCAACAATATAACTAGCACCTAAAGCATTCTTTTCATGATCTTCAAGCATAGAAAATTTACTACTTTCCACATAAGCAAAATTCTTCTCATCAATAGTAGTGGGAGCAAACTCAACAAAATAACTATCATGTGAAGCATAATCCAATTGAAAACCAAAATCATGATGACAAATTTCATGGTTATCATTATTCTTTATAGCATACATGTCATCACAATAATCATCATAGATAGCAACTTTGTTCTCATAATCAATTGGAACCTCTTCCGAAATAGTGGAATCATCACTAAATAAAGTTGACACTCTTCCAAATCCACTTTCATCAATATAATCATCATAAATAGGAGGCATGCTTTCATCATAATAAATATTCTCATCAAAACTTGGGGGACAAAGAATATCATCTTCATCAAACATAGCATCCCCAAGCTTGTGGCTTTGCATATCATTAGCATCATGGATATTCAAGGAATTCAGACTAACAACATTGCAATCATGCTCATCATTCAAAGATTTAGTATCAAACATTCTATAGATTTCTTCTTCTAGCACTTGAGCACAATTTTCCTTTTCATCATACTCACAAAAGATATTAAAAAGACGAAGCGTATGAGACAAACTCAACTCCATTTTTTTGTAGTTTTCTTTTATAAACTAAACTAGTGATAAAACAAGAAACAAAAAGATTCGATTGCAAGATCTAAAGATATACCTTCAAGCGCTAACCTCCCTGGCAACGGCGCCAGAAAAGAGCTTGATGTCTACTACACAACCTTATTCTTGTAGACGTTGTTGGGCCTGCAAGTGCATAGGTTTGTAGGACAGTAGCAAATTTCCCTCAAGTGGATGACCTAAGGTTTATCAATCCATAGGAGGCGTAGGATGAAGATGGTCTCTCTCAAACAACCCTGCAACCAAATAACATAGAGTCTCTTGCGTCCCCAACACACCCAATACAATGGTAAATTATATAGGTGCACTAGTTCGGCGAAGATATTTTGATACAAGTGCAATATGGATGGTAGATAAAGGTATTTGTAATCTGAAATTATAAAAACAGCAAGGTAGCAAGCGATAAAAGTGAGAGTAAACAGTATTGCAATGATAGGAAACAAGGCCTAGGGTTCATACTTTCACTAGTGCAAGTTCTCTCAACAATAATAACATAGATAGATCATATAACAATCCCTCAACATGCAACAAAGAGTCACTCCAAAGCCACTAATAGCGGAGAACAAACATAGAGATTATGGTAGGGTATGAAACCACCTCAAAGGTATTCTTTCGGATCGATCTATTAAAGAGTTCGTACTAGAATAACACCTTAAGACACAAATCAACCAAAACCCTAATGTCACCTAGATACTCCATTGTCACCTCAAGTATCCGTGGGCATGATTATATGATATGCATCACACAATCTCAGATTCATCCAACCAACACAAAGTACTTCAAAGAGTGCCCCAAAGTTTCTACCGGAGAGTCAAGAATGTGTGCCAACCCCTATGCATAGGTTCATGGGCGGAACCCGCAAGTTGGTAACCAAAACATACATCAAGAGGCACATGATATCCCATTGTCACCACAGATAAGCACGGCAAGACATACATCAAGTGTTCTCATAAAAGACTCAATCCGATAAGATAACTTCAAAGGGGAAACTCAATTCATCACAAGAGAGTAGAGGGGGAGAAACATCATAAGATCCAACTACAATAGCAAAGCTCGGGATACATCAAGATCGTGCCATAGAGGGAACACGAGAGAGAACACGAGAGAAAGAGAGAGATCAGACACATAGCTACTGGTACATACCCTCAGCCTCGAGGGTGAACTACTCCCTCCTCGTCATGGATAGCGCCAGGATGATGAAGATGGCCACCGGTGACGGGATCCCCCTCCGGCAGGGTGCCAGAACGGGCTCCCGAGAGGTTTTTGGTGGCTACACAGGCTTGCGTCGGCGGAACTCCCGATCTATCTTGATATTCGATGTTTTTAGGGTACGGGGGAATATATAGGCGAAAGAAGTCGGTCGGGAGGTGCTCAAGGGGCCCATGAGACAGGGGGCCACGCCCTGTAGGGGGGCGCCTCCCTATCTCCTGGGCTCCTCGAGTATCTTCTGACTTGATCTCCAAGCCTCCAGGATGATATTCTTCCAAAAAATCACGATGCCAAAGGTTTCATTCCGTTTGGACTCTGTTTGATATTCCTTTTCTTTGAAATTCTGAAACAGGCAAAAAAACAGCAATATGGGCTGGGCCTCTGGTTAATAGGTTAGTCCCAAAAGTAATATAAAAGTGTATAGTAAAGCCCATAATCATTCAAAACATATAATAAAATAGCATGAATGCTTCATAAATTATAGATACGTTGGAGACGTATCAGGTATCAACCCACGCGCGCACATCTTCCTGTATCCTGCGCGCCTGTCACTCGCCCTGCACCGTGCATGCAGCATACATGGCACGAGGGGCGGGCGTAGTGGGACGCGTGGAACGACGGTTCCCAAGAAGAAAATGTAAATGAGCAGCGGCCCCATAGTCTTGAAAAGACACGCAAGTCGCCTCTTTACTGTTTGCTGCAAGACAATGCAAGCGCGCTTTGGTCACCCCACATGCGACCCCCCACGTCACGCATTCAACGCAGGTCGTGGAGGAGCGCAGCGGACGAAAAAAGTTACTGTAGTAAAAAACTGCCCCGCCTGCCCATGCACTGTTTTGGGCCTAGCCCAACAACGTGTTGCGCTTATGTGTGGCCCAGGCCCGAGGGCTCCTGTCGGTGTACTAAAGTAGGGGCACTCCTTTGTACCCCTTACTTGTGCACGGGCAGTCAGAGCCGCGCCCACGGCCATGCTTAGCAGGGCAGAGGGAGGAGTCAAAGCCGCAAGATGGTCAAAGCAACGCAGAGACACGAAGAGCAAGAGGGTGAGGTGGGCTCCCCCGGCAAGACCCTTGCCGGGGTAGCCTTCGTAGTCACGGCGAGAACCTTGCCAGGGCGGCTTGCCCAATGCCAGCAGAGCGCGCCACCCTTGAGCCCCGGGTCTTCCAACACCATCAACCACGTTGGGACCAAGGCTCGAGAGGCGCCTCCGTGATGGCATGTAGATCTTTGTGAAGACGAGAAACACTCCAAGTCGGATGAGGATTAGAAGACGACGAACCTCGGCGAAATCCTTGCCGAGAAAACCCACAAGACCTCGGGCAAGATCCTTGCCGGGGACGACCACAACACCACGGCAAGACCCTTGCCGGGGCCCCGGCAAGGCCCTTGCCGAGGACATCCGCGGGGCCACAGCCAGGCCCACGCCCACCAAGTTTCCACCGCCGCTCCCATGCAGCGTCCAGCCCACCAGCTAGGCAGTCACCTGCGTGTCGACGTGAGGCCTCCAAGCCAACTCAACGCATGCCTACGTGGTGGCATGCAAATCTTCATGAAGGCCCTACCACTGTGCCACCTCAGCAGCCTGCCAGCCTACATGGCGCTGGCCGCCTTGCTGGCCCGGGCGCGTGTCGAAGCAGGGCGAGGCGGCGGTAAAGTAAGGGAGACACCTAAGAGGCGCATTAAATGCATCTTGTCCCGTGATGGTTAAGCGATAAGCTTAGCCACAGTACGCCGATGCCACCTCCTGTGTGCCACTGTGTCGATCCCCTTGACTATAAAAGGAGGCCCGAGGTATCCAGGAGAAGGATTCAGACCCTTGGACAAGTTACGCTCATCGTAGCTTGCTCAAGAACTCTAAGAACACTGATATACACACTAAAGCAGGACTAGGGTATTACGCATCCTCGCGGCCCGAACCTGGGTAAATGAACCGAGTGCTTGTGCTGACTGCTGATCCCGCGCCCCGAAACCATAGTAGGGATTCCCGTGATCCCATAGGTGTCGTTTGCACCGACACGATATGAGCAACATAACCCTGCCAAGTTAGAGCATACACCTTGGGGGGGAATAGGATTGGTCATCTGTCTCTGAATCCTCCTCTGAGGAGCTATCCGTAATCGGCGAGATATGCACTTCGTCAGATAGCATAGTCTCCTATGAAGACCTTATTTTCACTCCAGAATTTTCCATCACCGTGTCAAATGGCTGATGCACATGAAGAGTAGTTGAATGTACTAACATTGTTGACAAATGTAATACGTAATGAAAAAAAGGATGGCATGATATAATTCACATATAAGATAACTGGCTAAGCAGGATGGCATTGCAAAATTCACATATATGATGCCTGGATAAACAAGATGGCGTTACATAATTCACATATACGATAAAGAAACTACATAGATGGCATTCACAGAAAGCATGTCTAAACTAAGCAGATGACATATTTGATGTATAAAGTAAGAAATGCAAGGCATCCTATGCATGATATTACCAACATCAGCATGCCAAGTTAGACCGAAGACCTTAGCGGGTAAATAGAAGTGGTCTTATCCTTCTGAATCCCGCTCAGAATAGTTATCTTCCTCTTGATTAGAATCCGAAATGGGTGAAGGGGGGCTGCCTTTGCACCCACCATGGAGCGACGTCTGCATGAAATTTTATTGCCACGCAAGGCTCGTCTCTTTTGCTCTACATGTTCACTTCCATTGTGTACAATACCTGACATGCATAGGAATAAAACATAATGAGATTATGTAAGGAGTGCATCCAGAAATCCAGAGTGATGGTAGCAACCTGTGGATAGACCCAAAACCAATGATAGCAAGCAGATATTGGCTTCAATTAAAAATACAGATAATGGTTTCTTTACTGTTTGTTTCCCACCCAACATGAAACTCATAGTAGACACCAGAGATTAACCAGATAGTAGATATATACTATTGATTGCGACCCCGATATGTATCCCACAACCATTTAAAACCTCAAGTTTGAGCATTAGTTTGGAGCTGACTCAGAGTCTAATTGGTGAACAGGACGATAAAGTAGCATGTAATATTAAGCAATGCATAACGTAAGCAGACACAAAAGAGTGTGACCTCTCTTGCGGACCCGTGTAGTCCTCGAGGTCATCTGCTTGGTTGATGATGGTAATGCAGTTCTCGTGGCTGCCGACAGCGGGGAAGAAGATCTGAGGCGGCGAAAGGCAGTCTGGAGCCCGGATCCTGCTTTGGTGGACCGTTCTGTCTTGAGCTTGTGTTGGTTTTCCTTGAAGAGGAAAGGGTGATGCAGCAATAGTAGCGTAAGTATTTCCCTCAGTTTTTGAGAACTAAGGTATCAATCCAGTAGGAGGCTCCTCAAAAGTCCCACGCACCTACACAAACAAACAAAGAACTCGCAACCAACGAAATAAAGGGGTTGTCAATCCCTTCACGGCCACTTGCGAAAGTGAGATCTGATAGAGATAATATGATAAGATAAATATATTTTTGGTATTTTATGATATAGATTGGAAAAGTAAAGATGCAAATAAAAGTAGATTGAAATCTTATATGATAAAAGGTAGACCCGGGGGCCATAGGTTTCACTAGTGGCTTCTCTCAAGATAGCATAAGTATTACGGTGGGTGAACAAATTACTGTCGAGCAATTGATAGAAAAGTGAATAATTATGAGATTATCTAAGCATGATCATGTATATAGGCATCACGTCCGTGACAAGTAGACTGACTCCTGCCTGCATCTACTACTATTACTCCACACATCAACCGCTATCCAGCATGCATCTACAGTATTAAGTTCGTAAGAACAGAGTAACACACTAAGAAAGATGACATGATGTAGAGGGATAAACTCATGCAATATGATATAAACCCCATCTTTTTATCCTTGATGGCAACAATACAATACGTGCCTTGCTGCCCCTGTTGTCACTTCGAAAGGACACCGCAAGATTGAACCCAAAGCTAAGCACTTCTCCCATTGCAAGAAAGATCAATCTAGTAGGCCAAGCCAAACTGATAATTCGAAGAGACTTGCAAAGATAACTTATTCACAGATAAAAGAATTCAGAGGAGATTCAAATATTTCCCATAGATAAACTTGATCATAAACTCACAATTCATCGAATCTCGACAAACACACCGCAAAAAGAGTTACATCGAATAGATCTCCAAGAAGATCGAGGAGAACATGGTATTGAGATCCAAAAAGAGAGAAGAAGCCATCTAGCTAATAACTATGGACCCGAAGGTCTGTGGTAAACTACTCACAACTCATCGGAGGGGCTATGGTGTTGATGTAGAAGCCCTCCGTGGTTGATTCCCCCTCTGGCGGAGCGCTGGCGAAGGCTCCAACATGGGATCTCGCAGATACAGAAGGTTACGGTGGTGGAAATAGTTTTCCATGGTCGCCTCTGATGTTCTCGGGGTACGTGGGTATATATAGGAGGAAGAAGTAGGTGGACGCCCGAGGGGCCCACGAGATAGGGGGCGCGCCCAGTAGGGGGGGCGCCCTCCACCCTCGTGGCCGCCTCGACTGCTTCTTGACTTGCACTCCAAGTCCTCTGGATCACGTTCGTTCCAAAAATCACGCTCCCGAAGGTTTCATTCCGTTTGGACTCCGTTTGATATTCCTTTTCTTCGAAACACTGAAATAGGCAAAACAAGCAGCAATACGGGCTGGGCCTCCGGTTAGTAGGTTAGTCCCAAAAATGATATAAATGTGTAAAGTAAAGCCCGTAAACATCCAAAATGGGTAATATAATAGCATGGAACAATCAAAAATTATAGATACGTTGGAGACGTATCAAGCATCCCCAAGCTTAATTCCTGCTCGTCCTCGAGTATGTAAATGATAAAAACAGAATTTTTGATGTGGAATGCCACCTAGCATATTTCTCAATGTAATTTTCTTTATTGTGGCATGAATGTTCAGATCCAAATGACTCAAAATAAAAGTTCATATTGACATAAGAAATAATAATACTTCAAGCATACTAATCAAAGCAATCATGTCTTCTCAAAATAACATGGCCAAAGAAAGTTATCCCTACAAAATCATATAGTCTGGCTGTTGCTCTATCTTCACCACACAAAGTATTTAATCATGCGCAACCCCAATGACAAGCCAAGCAATTGTTTCATACTTTAGTAATCTCAAACTTTTTCAACTTTCACGCAATACATGAGCGTGAGCCATGGACATAGCACTATATGTGGAATAGAATGGTGGTTGTGGAGAATACAAAAAGGAGAAGATGGTCTCACATCAACTAGGCGTATCAACGGGCTATGGAGATGCCCATTGATAGATATCAATGTGAGTGAGTAGGGATTGCCATGCAACGGATGCACTAGAGCTATAAATGTATGAAAGCTCAACAAAGGAAACTAAGTGGGTGTGCATCCAACTCACTTGCTCATGAAGACCTAGGGCACTTTGAGAAAGCCCATCATTGGAATATACAAGCCAAGTTCTATAATAAAAAATTCCCACTAGTATATGAAAGTGACAACATAGGAGACTCTCTATCATGAAGATCATGGTGCTACTTTGAAGCACAAGTGTGGTAAAAAGGATAGTAGCATTGTCCCTTCTCTATTTTCTCTCATTTTTATTTTTTGTATTTTTCTCTTTTTTTCTTTTCTTCTTTTTTTTCTTTTTTTGGGCCTTTTCTCTTTTTTTGGCCTTTCTCTTTTTTTTCTTATAAAGTCTGAAGTCTCATCCCGACTTGTGGGGGAATCATAGTCTCCATCATCCTTTCCTCATTGGGACAATGCTCTAATAATGAAGATCATCACACTTTTATTTACTTACAACTCAAGATTACAACTCAACAAGACATGACTCTATATGAATGCCTCCAGCGGTGTACCGAGATATGCAATGAATCAAGAGCGACATGTATGAAAATTATGAAGGTGGCCTTGCCACAAATACGATGTCAACTACATGATCATGCAGAGAGCAATATGACAATGATGATGTGTGTCATATAAACGAAATGGTGGAAAGTTGCATGGCAATATATCTCGGAATGACTATGGAAATGCCATAATAGGTAGGTATGGTGGCTGTTTTGAGGAAGGTATATGGTTGGTGTATGGTACCGGCAAAAGTTGCGTGGCACAAGAGAGGCTAGCAATGGTGGAAGGTGAGAGTGTGTATAATCCATGGACTCAATATTGGTCATAAAGAACTCATGTACTTATTGCAAAAATCTACAAGTCATCAAAAACAAAGTACTAAGCGCATGCTCATAGGGGGGTAGATTGGTAGGAAAAGACCATCGCTCGTCCCCGACCGCCACTCATAAGGAAGACAATCAATAAATAAAATTGTGCTCCAACTTCATCACAAAGCGGTTCACCATACGTGCATGCTATGGGAATCACAAACTTCAACACAAGTATTCTTTAAATTCATAATCACCCAACTAGCATGACTTTAATATTACCACCTCTATATCTCAAAACAATTATCAAGTATCAAATTGATCATAACATCCAATTCACTTTCTATGATAGTTTTTATTATACCCAACTTGGATGCCTACCATTCTAGGACCAATTTTATAACTATAGCAAATACCATGCTGTTCTAAGAGACTATCAAAATAATATAATTGAATCATGAGAGACTAACAATTTCTACAAAATTAAGCCACCACCGTGCTCTAAAAGGTATAAGTGAAGCACTAGAGCAAAATTATCTAGCTCAAAAGATATAAGTGAAGCACATAGAGTATTCTAATAAATTCCAATCAAGTGGGCTTCTCCAAAAGGTGTGTACATCAAGGATGATTGTGGAAAACTAAAAAGCAAAGACTAATATCATACAAGACGCTCCAAGCAAAACACATATCATGTGGCGAATAAAAATATAGCTCCAAGTAAAGTTACCAATGAACGAAGACGAAAGAGGGGATGCCTTCCGGGGGCATCCCCAAGCTTAGGCTTTTGGCTATTCTTGAATATCTTGGGGTGCCATGGGCATCCCCAAGCTTAGGATCTTGCCACTCCTTATTCCATAGTCCATCAAATCTTTACCCAAAACTTGAAAACTTCACAACACAAAACTCAACAGGAAATCTCATAAGCTCCGTTAGTGAAAGAAAGCAAAACCACCACATAAGGTACTGTAATGAACTTATTCTTTATTTATATTGGTGTTAAACCTACTGTATTTCAAGTTCTATATGGTTCATACCACTTTATACTAGCCATAGATGCATCAAAATAGGCAAACAACACGCAAAAATAGAATCTGTCAAAAACAGAATAGTCTGTAGCAATCTGTAACCCTCGAATACTTATGGAACTCTAAAAATCCTACCAAAATAGGAAGTCCTGAGAAATCTGTCTATTGATCTACAGAAAAAGAATCAACGCAAAATCACATTTCTGTGAATTAACAAAACTAATTTCGTGCGTGCAAAGTTTCTGTTTTTCAGCAGAATCAAATTAACTATCACCATAGGTTATCCTATAGGTTCTACTTGGCACAAACACTAATTAAAACATAAAAACACATCTAAACAGAATATAGATGCAAAATTTATTACTAAACAGAAACAAAAACAAAAAACACAAATAAAATTAGGTTGCCTCCCAACTAGCACTATCGTTTAACGCCCCTAGCTAGGCATAAAAGCGAGGATAGATCTAAGTAGTGCCATCTTTGGCACTCAATTCATAAGTAGCTCGCATGATAGATTCATAAGGTAATTTAATTTTATTTCTTGGAAAGTGCTCCATGCCTTTCCTTAATGGTAATTGGAATCTAATATTCGCTTCCTTCATATCAATAATCGCGCTAATCGTTCTAAGGAAAGGTCTACCAAGAATAATAGGGCAAGAAAGATTGCAATCTATATCAAGAACGATAAAATCTACGGGCACCAAATTTCTATTTGCAACAATGAGAACATCATTGATCATTTCCATTGGATTTTTAATGGTGGAATCCGCAAGGTGCAAATTCAAAGAGCAATCATCAAGATCATGGAAACCTAGAATATCACATAAAGTTTTGGGAATCATGGAAACACTAGCACCCAAATCACATAAAGCATAACACTCATGATCTTTAATTTTAATCTTTATAGTAGGTTACCACTCATCATTAAGTTTTCTAGGTATAGAAACTTCCAAATTAAGTTTTTCATCAAAGGATTGCATCAAGGCATCAACAATATGTTTGGTAAAAGCTTTATTTTGACTATAAGCATGAGGAGAATTCACAACGGATTGCAACAAGGAAATACAACCTTCTAAAGAACAATTATCATAATTAAATTCCTTGAAATCCAAGATAGTGGGTTCAATGCTATTTAAAGTATTGACCTCTCCAATCCCACTTTTACCAAATTTAGCATCAAGATCTAAAAACTCCGAATTATTGGGACGCCTTTTAACTAAAGTTGACTCATCTCCAATCCCATCATTATTAAGATTCATATTGCAAAACAAAGATCTAATAGGGGATACATCAATAACTTTAAGATCTTCATCATTATTTTCATGGAAACTAGAAGAACACGCCTTTACAAAGCAATCTTTCTTAGCACGCAATCTAGCGGTTCTTTCTTTGTACTCATCAATGGAAATTCTCATAGCTTTGAGAGGCTCATTGATATCATGCTTAGGAGGAGTAGATCTAAGTTTCAGAGAATCAACATCACGCGAAAGTATCAATGTTCCTAGACAAATAATCAACTTTAAGCAATTTTTCTTCAAGCAAGGCATTAAAATTCTTTTGAGAGATCATAAATTCTTTCACACTATTCTCAAAATCAGAGGGCATCTTATTAAAATTACCATAAGAATTATTGTAGGAATTTCCATAATTATTAGAGGAATTACTAGGGAACAGTCTAGGATTAAAGTTTCCTCTATAAGCATTGTTTCCAACACTATTCCTACCAACAAAATTCACATCCATAGATTCATTATTATTATCAATCAAAGTAGACAAAGGCATATCATTGGGATCAAGAGGAGCACTCTTAGTAGCAAACAATTTCATAAGTTCATCCATCTTTCCACTCAAAACATTAATTTCTTCTATAGCATGCACTTTTTTACTAGTAGATCTTTCGGTGTGCCATTGAGAATAATTAGCCATAATATTATCAAGAAGTTTTGTAGCATCTCCTAAAGTGATTTCCATAAACGTGCCTCCCGCGACCGAATCTAAAAGATTTCTAGAAGCAAAATTCAAGCCGGCATAAATTTTTTGTATGATCATCCATAAATTCATACCATGAGTAGGGCAATTGCGAATCATCAATTTCATTATTTCCCAAGATTGGGCAACATGCTCATGATCAAGTTGTTTAAAATTCATAATATCGTTCCTAAGAGTGATGATCTTAGCGGGGGGAAAATATTTAGAGATAAAAGCATCTTTGAACTTGTTCCAAGAATCAATACTATTTTTAGGCAAAGACGAAAACCAAACTTTAGCACGATCTCTGAGTGAAAATGGAAATAACTTCAACTTAACAATATCATTATTCGTATTTTTCTTCTTTTGCATCTCATACAAATCAACAAAGTTGTTTAGATGGGTAGCTACATCTTCACTAGGAAGGCCGGCGAATTGATCTTTCGTAACAAGATTCAGCAAAGCAGTACTGATTTTACAAGACTCAACATCATTAAGAGGAGCAATCGGAGTACTAAGGAAATCATTATTATTGGTATTGGAGAAATCACACAATTTGGTATTATCTTGCGCCATGGCGACAAGTAATCCAACACACAAACAAACAAAAAGGCAAGCGAAAGAGAGAGGAGAAGATTGGGAAAGAGAGGGCGAATAAAACGGCAAGGGTGAAGTGAGGGAGAGGAAAACGAGATACAAATGGAAAATAATGTAAATGCGAGGGGGATGAGTTTGTGATGGGTACTTGGTATGTCTTGACTTGAGCGAAGACTTCCCCGGGCAACGGCGCCAGAAATCCTTCTTGCTACGTCTTGAGTTTGTGTTGGTTTTCCTTGAAAAGGAAAGGGTGATGCAACAATAGTAGCGTAAGTATTTCCCTCAGTTTTTGAGAACCAAGGTATTAATCCAGTATGAGGCTCCTCAAAAGTCCCATGCACCTACACAAACAAACAAAGAACTCGCAACCAATGCAATAAAGGGGTTGTCAATCCCTTCACGGCCACTTGTGAAAGTGAGATCTGATAGAGATAGTATGATAAGATAAATATATTTTTGGTATTTTATGATATAGATTGGAAAAGTAAAGATGCAAATAAAAGTAGATTGAAAGCTTATATGATAAAAGATAGACCCGGGGGCCATACGTTTCATTAGTGGCTTCTCTCAAGATAGCATAAGTATTACGGTGGGTGAACAAATTACTGTCGAGCAATTGATAGAAAAGCGAATAATTATGAGAGTATCTAAGCATGATCATGAATATAGGCATCACGTCTGTGACAATAGACCGACTCCTGCCTGCATCTACTACTATTACTCCACACATCGACCGCTATCCAGCATGCATCTAGAGTATTAAGTTCATAAGAACAGAGTAACGCATTAAGAAAGATGACATGATGTAGAGGGATAAACTCATGCAATATGATATAAACCCCATCTTTTTATCCTTGATGGCAACAATACAATACGTGCCTTGCTGCCCCTGCTGTCACTGGGAAAGGACACCGCAAGATTGAACCCAAAGCTAAGCACTTCTCCCATTGCAAGAAAGATCAATCTAGTAGGCCAAGCCAAACTGATAATTCGAAGAGACTTGCAAAGATAACTTAATCACACAAAAAAGAATTAAGAGGAGATTCAAATATTTCTCATAGATAAACTTGATCATAAACCCACAATTCATCGGGTCTCGACAAACACACCGCAAAAGTAGTTACATCAAATAGATCTCCAAGAAGATCGAGGAGTACATGGTATTGAGATCCAAAAAGAGAGAAGAAGCCATCTATCTAATAACTATGGACCCGAAGGTCTGTGGTAAACTACTCACAACTCATCGGAGGGGCTATGGTGTTGATGTAGAAGCCCTCTATGGTCGATTCCCCCTCTGGTGGAGCGCCGGCGAAGGCTCCAAGATGGGATCTCGCGGATACAGAAGGTTATGGTGGTGGAAATAGTTTTTCATGGTCGCCTCTGATGTTCTCGGGGTACGTGGGTATATATAGGAAGAAGAAGTAGGTCGATGGATGCCCGAGGGGCCCACGAGATAGGGGGCGCGCCTAGTAAGGGGGCGCGCCCTCCACCCTCGTGGCCGCCTCGACTGCTTCTTGACTTGCACTCCAAGTCCTTTGGATCACGTTCGTTCGAAAAATCACGCTCCCGAAGGTTTCATTCCATTTGGACTCCATTTGATATTCCTTTTCTTCGAAACACTAAAATAGGCAAAAAAAACAGCAATATGGGTTGGGCCTCCGGTTAGTAGGTTAGTCCCAAAAATGATATAAATGTGTAAAGTAAAGCCCATAAACATCCAAAATGGGTAATATAATAGCATGGAACAATAAAAAATTATAGATGAGTTGGAGACGTATCAACAACTATCTGTAAGAGAAGTAATTCTTTAAGGGCTCGTTTGAATTGGAGGATTCTAACAATGCAGGGATAGGAAATACATGGTAACAGGATAGGAATGCACATTCAAAACAGAGAATTTAAAAACACAGGATTTCTGCCAATCTGGATCTTTTGTTCACAAGAATTGGAAGATCACATGATGCAAAGAAGCATGGTGATATTAAGTCAAACCACAAGAAAATGTACGGTTATAATGCTATTATGCTACTATCTCTTAGTCTTGTGCTTCATGAATAGGAATTTGAAAAGGAGGTCAAGTGGATATTAAAATTCCTATGGTTTTTCTTTGAAGGAGACACTAAGGAACAAATCCTATAGTTTTCCTTTGCTCGATTCCTTTGAACCAAATGCATGAATAGTAGTACCATAGGAAACTTTCCAATTTCTATGTTTTTCTTCACTTTTCCTTTCAAGCATTGGTGATTCTAGTAGGCAGGCTTGAGCAAGGAAAAGCCTACACTCAAAAAATGTTTTTGTGCTACTTCTATTACTTTGGACCCAGGCCACTGCCCTACTAGCTCAACTCCCAGGCCCATCTACAAATGCACAGCTCAAACGCGCAGAGATAAATAATGATGGCATTCAAGAGAGTACATCACGGATAGCTAAGTTGCCTGGTACGTCACTGCTTGTCATATATTTGGAGAAACTAATCGTATTTCACATTACTACGTGTGCTCAGTGTACAATATATATAACATGTAGAGTAAAAAAGCGATGCAACAAGTGTACAACCTTTTTGGCGAAACCATGTCGATCTTAGCGTGATTGGGTTTGTCGGTGAGGATGCTCCGACTGATTTTGCTCTCGGAGGAGGGGAAGAAGATCTTAGGCGTCTGGAGATGGAGCCCGAGGTACTGCTCCACTGTGATGGAGGGTTTCATTATTGTAGCAGCTCTGGTGAGTTGTACGACGACGAGACTGAAGCAGGACAAGAGAGACAATGTTAACCTAAGTGGAATTCTAATAACATCTCCAATAGATGACGTAAAATACATAACCACAAAGTGCTAGATGTAAAATACATCAGCCGCTCATCTCCGAAACTAACTGTGAAAACTGAATTTAACGGTCGAAACTGAATTTTGCTGTCGAAACTGAATTTTACTATCAAAACTGAACGCACTAGTAGCTGAAAAGCGGTAGCAGTAGCAGAAGCGCCCGAAGCAGCAGCGCATGCGAGGGCCAGGGCAGCTGGTCGTGTAGCATCTCGGGTAGTAGCTGGAGGGGCTCGAGGGAGAGCAGGATCTGCTGCTCGTGCAGCAGCAGCGTGCGCAAGAGTGGAGCAGCAACGCAAGCAAGAGAAAGAGCAAGAGCAGAGCAGCAACGCAAGTAAGAGCAAGAGCGAGAGCAGCAGCACGAGCAAGAGCAAGAGTAGACTAGGCAGGGAACCGAGAGCAAGAGCAGAGTAGCAGCGCGAGACAGAGCGAAAGCAGCAGCAGCTCCTACTGATGTGGACCTCGCCATCGAGGGAGCGACATCATGGAGGAAGTGGCCGGCGCCGCCGCCGTGGGTGGAGCCGCTCCATGTCGGCTTAGGACCGAGCGCCGGCAGCACCGTGAGATTGAATCAAGAAGAAAATGTGACGATTAGTGTAGAACCTCTTTGGTGGCGCCGATTAGGCCTCAGCTTCATCCGAGGAATTGGTGATGATGATGCTCTTCTGGTGGTGCAGGTGAAGACGGCAGTGTGGGAATGGAGGTGGCATGAAAGGCGAGGGGAACATCAGGGCAGCTCCTTGGAAGTGGAGGACGGGGTAGCTGAACCAGCGGGATGCCGAGATCGACAACGAATCCTCATCCATTGCGGTGGATGAGGGACGTCGAGGTGTTGTTGTGGATGATGTCGTCGGGGAAGAGGCTCCTGTTGGGTGGCGGACGGAGGAGGGTGTGGGGTTTCATGGGTTTTCGCGGCCTCGGTGTAGGCATATGGGATGGGAGGGGGAACCATTGCTTAGGGACACGCTTGTCTGAAATGTGGGGTAAGTTACAAAAGTACCCCCACCGATTTGACCTAGGCGGTTCTTTCAGTTCAGGGGTATCATGGGCATTTTGCGTGTTGGGATTTCGCAGGAGGTAGGAGTTTTTGCGTGCATTGCAATTTTGGGATAGCAAGGCGCGGGTTGAGATGGAGGGAGTTTTCGGAGCACAACGAGACAAAGATATATCTTAAATATTTCGGGGTAACAAGGCACGGTTTGAAATTTCCGGACAAGCCTAACGTGTACTGTACCAAATCAATTCGCACTTCCATCAATGAAAAAACAAAAACAAATCAATTCTCACAACACAAGAGAGTCTATTCCTGTGTATTGTACCAAATCAATTTGCACTACAAATGTCATTCAAAACTTTGAATTCATGTTATGTTGAATTAAAATATTTTGCAACGTGTATAATGCATGCAACTTGCTACTCAAATGAGCGTTTTAGTGCGTTCCAAACATATATACTACCACTTCAATATGAGCTAAATTTGAATTCATTTCTCTATTTGAATAAGATCTACAATCATGATTATTGTCAAGTTAAACCATTTGAATTCGTTTCTCTATTTTAATAAGATCTACAATCATCATTATTGTCAAGTTAAACCAGCGTTTGTATATTGTTTTCACAGCACACCACATGATTACCGTCGAGTTAGATATGAACTATGTGTACTATATGAACTCGAACTTGATTTTTTGAATCCACTTTATGTTGATTTCAAATCACAGTACATTTCAAGCTCTAGCTAGATCTTCATAATCTAAACCATGTCTCATATGTATAATGTGTTTGTCACATAATGTATGGTGCCCCGGCCCCTACGCCTACAAGTATTTAGATGTGAGTTGCAAATGCCACACATTATCACAAATTAAAATAAAATGTGAGATTGTTCGATATATAGTATGATTTAGATTGTTCGATATTTAGTTGTGAGCTGCAAATGACACACATTATCACAAATTCAAATATAATGTGAGATTGTTCGATGTATAGTATGGTTTAGATTGTTTGATATTTAGTTGTGAGTTGCAAACGCCACACATTATCACATTATGGTATAACATGTCCAAAACCACACCACGCGTATCACCGCTAGATTCATGCATGCATATGTGTATAACACTATGATCTCCTATTCAAATATATGAATCCACTTTCATATCGAATTATGATCTTTCTTAGTCTCTTCCACCCACACAATCCTCTAACCTTTGTAGCTAGCACTAACTTTCTCTCATGCATATGCACATGCCCTCCTCGCCCTCTCCCTCCCTCAGCATTCTATCGATTGCGCACATTCATTTTTTTTCTTTAGGTCATTATCCCACGGTCTCCACAACTCCTTTCCGACACACACCAATCGATAAACCTCTTCAGCAATGTCTACCTACCACATAGACACGCACCTTCCATCTCCTCCTTTCTGTGTCCATGCCTCGTGTCTCTCATATGGTCCCACACACGTGTAAACTCTCGCCCCTATTTTCATCAATCTCACAATCGCACACTCCTCCGTCTTCTAGCTAATAGGCCTCTCGCACAACCTCCTAGCTCCATTCTCTCTGTCTATCCGTCTCACTGGGCTTTATTTGCCTCTAACAAATGGATGTACACCGACCGATCTCTTGCTATACATATAGCTAGCTAGGTCATTATAACTCGTTTTCCCCACGCGCCGATCGATCTACCTCATTAGTTATGTCTCTCCCTTCCTCCGGCACACAACAATTGATCTACCGATCTAGTTAGGTCTGCTTACCAAACACATGGTCCCCCTTCATCATCCATGCATGCCTCCTGACAAATCTATCACGCACACATAGAAACACATCCCCACTCTTATTGATAATATTGTAGTTCTACCCTCAGTTTGTCTAGTAGGCCTCTCCCACCATCTTCGAGAAGCAACTCCACCACCCATCCAACACTCTCTCTCTCTCTCTCTCTTTCTCTCTCTCTCTCTCTCTCTCTCTCTCTGTCCCAACCTAATTCCCGTCCTTCACTTATGTATGGATGTCGACCGATCTCCCTCAAGACATAGCTGGGTCTCTCCTTCTCAACACACATACGAGTCGATCTACCTCTCTAGTTAGGTCTCTGCCTCCCCCCTCTCCCCCCACACACCGATACATCAAGAGCTCTAGTCATGTCTCCCTGCCACACACAAACTTTCCATGCGCCCTCTAACGTTCCGGTAGGTCAGTCGCCCTATATCTTTTACTTGCACACACAATTTCTATGGCTCTCTTCATCGATCTCGCACCCACCCACTTGATCCTCTCTTCGACTCTATCAATATCTATGACCCCTCCCTCTCTTCTCGTGGATCGCCCCCTCTATATATGATATAGAGGGGCCTCTATTTCACACACATTACATGTGTCAAATTTTTGTTTGAGATATCATCGACACATATTGTCACAAATACATTCATGAAATCACCCCCAACAAAAAACACCCACGAATGCAGACGCATCCTGTCTAGGTTTGTATCTCTCTCACACACACCCATGTAGGTGGGGGACGTGCACGAAGAGAAGAGGTGCACGCACAGCGCACATACTCCCGTCTCTTTCCCAACCACACACCCGCGCGGGTACACGGTGGAGCTCATTTCTGTACGAAAAGGCAACCCACATGGTAATTTGACATGTGTACTAGTTTTCCACTTGATGGAGGATCATGTACCACGAATGAACAAACAAATTGCGACTTGATGTGTTATGTTAAAAAAGAGGCAAACCATGTGGGGCCTACCTTAGAGGCGAGGCTCTATACACTGGAGATGCCCTGTATGTATTACTTTTGATGTGTCCCGTCAACTCGCAGAACAAGAATAAGCTTGCTTAGTACGCCGGCTCCCCCGCCCACGGGCGCGGTGGCTCACAAAGTCGCAGGACGAGGAGAAGCTTGCTTACTATGCCTACGCCCGCTCCCTCGCTCACGCGCGCGGTGGCTCGCAGGACGAGGAGAAAATTTTACTACTCCCTCTGAGGGAGTCCTGGATTAGGGGGTGTCCGGATGGCCGGACTATGACCTTTGGCCGGACTCCCGTACTATGAAGATACAAGATTGAAGACTTCGTCCTGTGTCCGGATCGGACTTTCCTCGGCATGGAAGGCAAGCTTGGCGATATGATATGAAGATCTCCTCCCATTGTAACCGACTCTATGTAACCCTAGCCCTCTCCGGTGTCTATATAAACCGGAGAGTTTTAGTCCGTAGGACAAACAACAATCATACCATAGGCTAGCTTCTAGGGTTTAGCCTCTCTGATCTTGTGGTAGATCAACTCTTGTACTACCCATATCATCAATATTAATCAAGCAGGAGTAGGGTTTTACCTCCATCGAGAGAGCCCGAACCTGGGTAAAAACATCGTGTCCCTTGTCTCTTGTTACCATCCGCCTAGACGCACAGTTCGGGACCCCCTACCCGAGATCCGCCGGTTTTGACACCGACATTGGTGCTTTCATTGAGAGTTCCTCTGTGTCGTCACCTTTAGGCCCGATGGCTTCTTCGATCATCAACCACGACGCGGTCCAGGGTGAGACTTTTCTCCCCGGACAGATCTTCGTATTCGGCGGCTTCGCACTATGGGCCAATTCGCTTGGCCATCTGGAGCAGATCGAAAGCTACGCCCCTGGCCATCAGGTCAGATTTGGAAGCTTAAACTACACGGCCGACATCCGCGGGGACTTGATCTTCGATGGACTCGAGCCACGGCCGAGCGCGTCGCACTGTCACGATGGGCGTGATCTAGCTCTGCCGCCGGACAGCGCCCAGAGCGCCGCTCAAATGTCCGCTCCGACCATTAGCTTGGAGCCGACTGCGCCAGTCGGGGACGGACGGTTGGACGCCGCCCCAGGAGCCACAATCTCTACGGTGATAGAGCCGAATACCAGCCTAGTCCTTTGCGAGGCATGTGACTCCAAGGTGCCGGACTCCTTACCGGACTCCGAATCTTCCGCACCCCTTCCGATCGAACCCGATTGGGCTCCAATCATGGAGTTCACCATCGCGGACGTCTTTCAGCACTCGCCCTTTGGTGATATCCTGAATTCACTAGTCTCTCTCTTTGTCAGGAGAGCCCTGGCCGGACTATAGTCAGCAAGGTTGGGATGCGGACGACGAAGAAATTCGAAACCCACCCACCACCCACTTTGTAGCCACTGTCGACAATCTAACCGACATGCTCGACTTCGACTCCGAAGACATCGACGGTATGGATGCCGATGAAGGAGACGACCAAGAACCAGCACCTATAGGGCACTGGAAAGCCACCTCGTCATATGACATATACATGGTGGACACCCCCAAAGCAGGGGATGGCGATGAAAAAACGGAGGACGACCCCTCCAAGAAGCAACCCAAGCGCCGGCGTCAGCGGCGCCGCTCTAAATCCCGCCAAAGCAAAAACGGCGAGTCCGGCACTAGAGACAACAACACCCCGGACAGTGCCGAGGACAACCCCCTCCAGCAGGATTCAGCGTAGGAGGACGGAGGAGCCATCCCTCATGAGAGAGCGGCGGACAGGGAGGTCGAGGACGACAACTATATGCCTCCCTCCGAAGACGAGGCAAGCCTCGACGACGACGAATTCGTCGTGCCAGAGGATCTCGTCGAACAAGAGCGTTTCAAACGCAGGTTTATGGCCACGGCAAGCAGCCTCAAGAAAAAACAGAAACAGCTTAGAGCTGACCAAGACTTGCTAGCCGACAGATGGACTGAAGTCCTGGCGGCCGAAGAGTATAAACTCGAACGCCCCTCCAAGAGCTACCCAAAGCGCAGGCTGCTACCCCAACTAGAGGAGGAAGCAACTGAACCTACATCACCATCGTACGATGTGCCCGATCGGCCACCCCGTGGCCGCGACAGAGAGGCCTTTCGGCCCTCAACTCAAGCCGCACCCCGGCGCCGCTCCAAAAATACCAGAGCACGGGGAAACACAACAGACCTGCGAGACATATTGGAGGATAAGGCAAGGCAAACAAGATCGATCTACGGATCGTGCGGGCGCCTCATGTCATGTGACGATAACCGTCACGCCGAATATGATAAATACGGCCACGCCAAACACAACAGACAAAGCTCATTCGAGCTACGTCGCGATATAGCCAAGTACAGGGGCGCCGCACACCCACTATGCTTCACAGACGAAGTAATGAATCATCAAATCCCCGAGGGTTTTAAACCCATAAACATCGAATCATACGATAGCACAACAGATCCCGCGGTATGGATCAAGGATTATCTCCTTCATATCCACATGGCCCGTGGTGATGATCTACACGCCATCAAATACCTCCCGCTCAAGCTTAAAGGACCAGCTCGGCATTGGCTTAACAGCCTGCCAGCAGAGTCAATTAGTTGTTGGGAGGACCTGGAATCCGCGTTCCTTGACAACTTCCAGGGCACTTATGTGCAACCGCCAGACGCCGATGACCTAAGCCACATAATCCAGCAGCCAGAGGAATCTGCCAGACAATTCTGGACACGGTTCCTAACCAAGAAAAATCAAATAGTCGATTGTCCGGATGCTGAGGCCCTTGCAGCCTTCAGGCACAACATCCGAGACAAATGGCTTGCCGGGCACCTAGGACAGGAAAAGCCGAAATCTATGGCAGCCCTCACGACACTCATGACCCGCTTTTGCGCGGGAGAAGACAGCTGGCTAGCTCGTAGCAATAACATAACCAAGAGCCCTGGCAATTCGGATACCAAGGACAACAATGGCAGGTCACGTTGCAAAAAGCACAAGCACCGCATTAACGGCGACAGTACTGAGGATACGGCAGTTAATGCCGGATTCAGAGGCTCTAAATCCGGTCAGCGGAAGAAACCATTCAAAAGAAACCCTCCGGGCTCATCCAGTTTAGACCGGATACTCGATCGCTCGTGCCAGATACACGGCACCCCCGAACAACCAGCCAACCACACCAACAGGGATTGTTGGGTGTTCAAGCAGGCAGGCAAGTTAAGTGCCGAAACCAGAGACAAGGGGCTGCATAGCGATGACGAGGAGGAGCCCCGGCCGCCGAACAACAGAGGACAGAAGGGCTTCCCCCCGCAAGTGCGGACGGTGAACATGATATACGCAACCCATATCCCCAAAAGGGAGCGGAAGCGTGCTCTCAAGGACGTCTATGCGTTGGAGCCAGTCGCCCCAAAGTTCAACCCATGGTCCTCCTGCCCGATCACTTTTGATCGAAGGGACCACCCCACTAGCATCTGTCACGGTGGATTCGCCACATTGGTCCTAGACCCAATCATTGACGGATTTCACCTCACTAGAGTCCTCATGGACGGCGGCAGCAGCCTGAACCTGCTTTATCAGGATACAGTGCAAAAAATGGCTATAGATCCCTCAAGGATTAAACCCACAAAGACAATCTTTAAAGGCGTCATACCAGGTGTAGAAGCCAGTTGTACAGGCTCGGTTACACTCGAAGTGGTCTTCGGATCCCCAGATGAAGAGTTAATCTTCGACATAGTCCCATTCCGCAGTGGCTATCACGCCCTGCTCGGACGAACCGCATTCGCAAAATTCAATGTGGTGCTGCACTACGTATATCTCAAGCTCAAGATGCCAGGCCCTCGCGGAGTCATTACGGTAAATGGAAACACCGAACGCTCTCTCCAAATGGAGGAGCACACGGCAGCCCTGGCGGCGGAAGTACAGAGTAGCCTCTCAAGGCAATTCTCCACTCCGGGTGTTAAACGTCCGGACAACGTCAAGCGCGCCCGAACTAACCTACAACAAAACCGGCTGGCACGTTCCGAGCAAGCATAGCAGTGCGGCCCCAACCGCAGCCCTCGCCAGATGGCGATAGCGGTACCACGCGTACATAATTACGCTTTGGAAATACCATGGGCATAAGGGGAGGGGCACAACCACGGCACGCCCAGAATGCGGCTCAACTGCACTAGGGGCTCCCTATTCTGCCGTTTCCTTTTTTTTATATACTTTTAGGACCCAACTATCCGGAAGGCTTGTCCAGCAATACACTCGCCGAACACACGATGCAACAGCCAGGGAGAGAACAAGCCACGTCAAATGTCCAGGTGGTCTCTATAACGAGCTAAATACCTGTTTTACTTAAAGTCTCACAGCTTGCCCCTGGAGGGGGACATGTCAAATAATCCCATCTCTTGCTTATCGCACTATTTGTATCGTTCTTCTTTCATAGCAGCCCTTTTTAATAAACAATACATAGCTCTTATCTATTATTGTATTCATCTATTTTTATACAAATATGTTCAGTCATGACATTATGCAACCGTACACTTTGGTACGGCCAATACACCAGGGGCTTAAGCACCCCATAACACGGTGTGAGAAGACCGAACACTCTCACGAGTGCGGCACCCCGAACTTATAGCACTATATGCATCGGCTCCGAATCATGTCTTGGGTCAATAGTTGGGTTTGCCCGGCTCCCATGTTTTGGTACCTTACGTTCCGCAATGTTGGCTAAGGTAGCGCTGGGAGAACTACTGCGATTGTGCCCCAGTTGAGCTGGGTTAACACCTCAGTAGAGAAAGCTAAAACTGACCGTCATGATAGTGCGAGAGACCGGTCGTTGTTCGCGAGGTTTTTCGAGTCCCTAAAGACTTATGCCTCTTAGAGCGAGGAGCCGGATTTATCTGGCCTAGGCGTGGATAGCGCCCCGAACTCGGTCTTCCGAATACTAGGGGCTTCGCCGAAATTTAAAATTATAGAATTCTATGGCTAAGTGAGAGTGATAAAGCATTATAAGTCCGATGGCCTTGTTCGTTGTGCTGAGCGCCTCCCTAGATGGATCCAAGAATGGGAACAAGAGTGCTCAGGTTTATCCCGAACACCCCAGCACTCGTGTCATGGGGGTAGAAGCCGACGACTTGCATCTCTCAGATTTGATAAACGGCCGCACAGAAGGTAATATTTTAAATTAACAAGCGTTGCTTAGCGCATATGAACAAAGTTTTCAGCGTACAGGATAACAGATGCGAGTCTACTCAAAAATTACATCTTTGGAGCATTCACCCGCTATAAGGCGGGCACCCTTCAGGACGCCCCCATAATACATCTCGGGCTTGCGATACTCCTTGCCTGGTGGTGGCGCGTCCGTCACAAGCTTCTCGACGTCCATCTTGCCCTAGTGCACTTTAGCACGGGCAAGGGCCCGATGGGCACCTTCAATACAGATGGAGCGCTTGATGACTTCAATCCATGGACAAGAGTCCACCAGCCGCTACACCAGACCGAAGTAGCTCCCAGGCATGGCTGCTCTAGGCCATAGCCGAACTATGAGGCCCTTCATGGCCTGTTCGGCCACCTTGTGGAGCTCGACCAGCTGCTTCAGCTGGTCGCTCAGGGGCACCGGATGTCCGTCCTCAGCATATTGAGACCAGAACACCTTTTCCGTCGAGCTCCCCTCCTCGGCTCGGTAGAACACGGCAGCATCAGACACACTATAGGGCAGATCGGTGAACGCTCCTGGAGAGCTCCGGATTTAGGTAAGTAACAAATAATTCACTTTTATATGCTTGCTTTGCATAAAGAATGCCTTACCCGCCGCTATCTTCTTTATTGCCTCGATCTCCTGGAGGGCCTTCTGGGCTTCGGCCTTAGCGGTTTTTGCACTCTCAAGAGCCAAGGCAAGTTCGGACTCTCGAGTCTTCGAGTCACGCTCCAAACTCTCGTGTTTCTCCACGAGAGCCTGGAGCTCTTGCCGCACCTCCGCCACCCGCGCCTCCTGCTTCTCTCGCTCGGTGCGCTCCAAGGTCGCACTGTTTTCGGCCTTGGACACCACTTCCTTCAAGGTCGCCACCTCGGTCGTGGCCCCTGCAACATTCACGTTGGTCTTGTCATTATTTGCAACCAGGTATTTCTATATACATTTACATACGGTATTACATACCCTCCTTGTCCTCGAACTGCTTCTTGGCACGGTCGAGCTCGTTCTCGGACCACTCAAGGTTCTGCTTCAATGCGTCGACCTCCGCAGTCAGTGCGGCAGAGGTCAGCAGCACAGCCTGCATTCCCATATCGACATATTTATGTTAGACTCCTGCGTATATCTTTTTAGATCCTCAGTCCGGCTTTTCTTTCGAACACCGAACTGAGCATCAGGGGCAACTGTCTATGCGGTAACATTTTTATATGTTTTGAATACATACCTCAAAGCCTGTTAGCAGGCTGGTACAGGCTTCTGTCAGCCCACTCTTGGCGGACTAAAACTTCCGAATCACCGCACTCATAACAGTGCGGTGCTCCTCGGTGATGGAGGCGCCTTTAAGAACCTCCCGCAAATTTTCCAGCATCTCCGGTTGGACGGAGGCCATCGACATCGTAGGCGTGCCTTTCTTGCGAAGGCACCACCTACGGGTCTCTGGAATCGTTGATGGTTCCGGAGCGGTGTCCGTCCCAGGGCCGAACTTAGATCCCTCTGGGGCTTTACCCCCTTTGGGCCTGGAGTCCGGGAGGTCACCTTGCGGCGCCTCCAGGACCACCTCCTCCTGGTTTAGTCCCTTTTGGGACTCCACCTCGGCGTCGTCCGTAGGGAGAGGGGAGGAGGCCGTTGGAAGTGAAGCGCTATTCACATCCGACGAATCCACGGAGCCGCTCGATGAATCGCCGAGCTGAGCCTTGGGCAGACTGCATGATTGAATTCGGCGTCAGTAGGTGCCATACAATAGAGGAGCGCCATAAGTTATTCTGGTATTCGGATACTTACGATTTTGCCAGAGGCTTAACCCTGGATGGCCATTCCTCCCCGCCGTCTTCGGCATTGGAGGCGTAGTCCGGCAGAAGGGTCCTCCCCTTCTTGGACCCTCCGGCCTCCCCAGTTGGGGCGGCCTTCCTTTTCTTTCCTTCCCCCGTTGGAGGGGGAGAGGCTTCTTCCTCCTCCTCCTCCTCGTCCTCAGAGGAGGAGGGTGCTTCAGGGTTGTCAGGTGATGAATCCGACACCACCAGGCGCCGGGAACTCTTTCGAGTCCCCGTGGCCTTCTTCTTGGCCTTCTTCTCCGGCACCACGTGGGGTGCCGGAACCAGCAACTTTGTCAAACGAGCATCCACTGGGTCTTCGGGCAAAGGAGCTGGACAGTTGATCTGTTCGGCTTTCTTCTGCCAGTCCTGTTAAAGGGATGGGAGTTTAGATCCCGCATAGAGTCAAACCATGGAAAACAAATACCCCGTAATGGGAAAATTAAGCTTACCGCACTAGCTTGGCGCTTCACGCAGAATCCGCGATCCTCGGTGATGGGAGGGTGGACCTCGGAGCTCTTGAAAAGCACCTTCTAGGCATCTTTGTGCGTTGTATCAAAGAATCTGGACAAAGTTTGGTGCTGAGCCGGGTCGAATTCCCACAGATTAAAGGCCCGTCGTTGACACGGGAGGATCCGGCAGAAAAGCATGACCTGGACTACAGTGACGAGTTTGACCTTCCTGTCTATCAGATCTTTGACACAGGTTTGAAGTCCGGTCACCTCTGCCGAACTACCCCACGACAGGCCCGTCTCTTTCCAAGATGTGAGCTGTGTGGGGATGCCAGATCGGAATTCGGGGGCCGCTGCCCATTCAGCGTCACGCGGCTCGATGATATAGAACCACCCCGATTGCCATCCTTTGATCGTCTCTACGAAGGCACCCTCGAGCCATGTAACGTTGGCTATCTTGCCCACCATGGCGCCTCCGCACTCCGCTTGGCGGCCGCCCACAACCTTCGGCTTGACATTGAAGGTCTTCAGCCATAAGCCGAAGTGGGGCTGGATGTGGAGAAAGACCTCACACATGACAATGAACACCGAGATGTTGAGGATGAAGTTCGGGCCCAGATCGTGGAAGTCCAGGCCGTAGTAGAACATGAGCCCCTGGACGAACGGGTGAAGGGGAAAGCCCAGTCCGCGGAGGAAATGGGGGAGAAACACGACCCTCTCATGGGGCCTAGGGGTGGGGATGAGTTGCCCCTTATCTGGAAGCCGGTGCGCGATGTCGTCAGACAAGTATCCGGCCTTCCACAACTTTTTGATTTTCCCCTCCGTGACGGAGGAGGCCATCCATCTACCTCCCGCTCCGGACATGATTGGAGAAGGTTGAGGTGGGAAGTGCGGACTTGGGCGCTGGAGCTCGAGTGCGCAGGGATGGATAAGCAAAGGAGGAAGAAGGCGTAAATGGAAAGGGTGGATCCTTATCCCCTTATATGGGCGGCCGAAACTATAAGCCCCCACCAGCCTAATAAAACTCGCTTATCTCCCAAGCGTCGCGGTTAATGGCGCGGTTGGGTTACCCACGCCTGTATTGATGAGAATCCCGGAATAAGGGGATACGATCTCTGCTTTGACAAGATGTGCCAAGGAAACCGCCTCGCTAAACGCGCTGAGGTGGAAGAGTAAAATGATTCGAATAAAGGCTTGGCCGTGGCATGATGTCATGTTGCGGAATACGTCAGCAGATTAGATTTGTTCAGATATTATTCTCTCTATGGTGGTATGTGGAACTTATTTTGCAGAGCCGGACACTATCCTTGTGTTCAACATCTTCTATGAAGTATTCGGAGGAGGAACCCGCCTTGCAATGTCAAAGACAATTTGCGTGCCGGACTCATCGTCATTGAAGCATGGTTCAGGGGCTACTGAGGGAGTCCTGGATTAGGGGGTGTCCGGATGGCCGGACTATGACCTTTGGCCGGACTCCCGGACTATGAAGATACAAGATTGAACACTTATTCCCGTGTCCGGATAGGACTTTCCTTGTGTGGAAGGCAAGCTTGGCGATATGATATGAAGATCTCCTCCCATTGTAACCGACTCTATGTAACCCTAGCCCTCTCTGGTGTCTATATAAACCGGAGAGTTTTAGTCCGTAGGACAAACAACAATCATACCATAGACTAGCTTCTAGGGTTTAGCCTCTCTGATCTCGTGGTAGATCAACTCTTGTACTACCCATATCATCAATATTAATCAAGCAGGAGTAGGGTTTTACCTCCATCGAGAGGGCCCGGACCTGGGTAAAAACACCGTGTCCCTTGTCTCCTGTTACCATCCGCCTAAACGCACAGCTCGGGACCCCCTACCCGAGATCCGCCGGTTTTGACACGGACACCCTCCATTACTCCTGGTTGGTCCCTACCTTGGTTAGAGAGATTATCATATTGTTTGAAATATATATGTCTTTTACTAGATTTCAGTATGAACTACTACTACATACTCCAAACACTCATGTATATAGACGTATTTTAGAGTGTAGATTCACTCATTTTTCTCTGTATGTAGTCCATATTGAAACGGACGTACTAGTACACACTCTCCCTCGCCCCTCGCCCCTTGATCCTCGCTCGACCCTCGCCCACGTGGTGGACGTGCAGCAATTCATTCGGCCTCAGATAGCCAGAAGGATATACTGTAGTACCATTATTACTCGACTTTCCCAAGAGGCGAAGAGCCAAGCGCAAGGTTAATATTTTTTAGATGCCAAGCGCAAGGTTTATAGGAGAACGAGTAGTAGTAGTACTAGTAGTACGTACCAATGGTACGTACTGTATGAGGAAGAAGGCAACAAGATGTATGTTTTGTGTGACAGTCTCCTTACAGGACGTGCTAGATCTAGTGGACCTCATTGTTGCAATGGTAGTACTATCATAGATGGCATGATTCAGAGTGGTGGGCAGCAGGAATAATTCAGAGCTGCTTAGTCTTAAACCCCATGAAGAAGTCTCATCGAAAGGAATAGACATCCTCTACACGTGCTCCTATGTAAAATGAGTAAATGAGACAAAAAGAGAAAGAGACAAAGTAAAAATAAATCACCAGCCTTAGAGCCAGCCCTATTGTATCAGTGAATGATATTTCTACGTCGTGATTGACATGGCTATATTATTAACCATGCTGCGGAGGTAGAAGCGGATTTGTATTTATTTGCGTAGGTAGCAGCGGATGGATATTCAACGAGGAGTGAAATGATGGTTGCTTCCATGGTCAAACATAGAGAAAGGTGGGCCTCGTGATTTGATGGCTTATTAGTCATTATTACTACCTATACTCTTTACCCATATAATAACCGCGTGGAAGAGTAGTGGGCTATACTTTTAATAACCATGCTCAAAGAGAAGAGGTGCACGCACCCACGCACATAGTACTAGTAGAACTCTTTGCGTCTTTTGTGTCTTCCCCAACCACACACGTGACATGGTAGAGCTCATTTATGTATGATGATGCAGCCACGTGATAATTTGACGCATCTAGTAGTAGTTACTCACTTATAAATGATGGAGGGTCGGGAACCACGCACGAACGGTGCCGCGTAATTTATAAATAAAGTTTTTTTCTTTAGTGGAACGTACACAATATAAATAGGTTCATATGGAGAGAAAAAGAAACTACTCCACTATATACATAGCCAGGATGAGCCTACATGGTTGCTTGCTGGGGTTGCTCTCTTCACACACTCTCGCATAAAACAACGGTGGCAACATCTCTAACATCCGGGCGGATCACGTCCACCGGGGGAAGGGGTGGATGCTTTGTGTAGATGCAGTCGTCGTTGCCGACAGCGAAAACCCACTGTCGGCACGTCCCGATCAGGCGTCCCCGTTGTTCTCTCTCACAAAGCCGGTGCGATTGCCTTCGTCTCTTGCTCACTGCCGCGACGCCGGAAGTTGTCGCCTCCCGCCGCCCTCCTCTAGGTTGAGCTACATCTCGACATCCCTCAGGTACAACTTCCTTTACAGCCGGCTTGCACCACTGACCCAGCTGCCCACATCACTCCATGTGGACATTTATCTACTTCTTTGCCCCGCACGTACCTCTACTGGCTTCTATTGTATTTGTGCTGAGTTTATGTCTCATCAACTAGTCCTAGTAATCTAATTCTAATCACGCTTCTTCAATTTCTTTGCCACAGGGATGCTCATCTCAATTTTAGTGAAACTGCACAAAATGATCCGATGGTCAAAGGGTTGCAAACTTCACTTCTTCGAAGGTTCAACATCGCCAGCAAATTAAAGCCTGGTTAGGGTTTAGGGTTCAAGGGCTAGGGACTATATGGCTCATTTTTTTCTTTAGTTGTCTCTGTTCCAAAATAAGTGTCAACTTTAGTAGTAGTACAACTTTGTACTAAAGTTTGCATAAAGTTGAGAGACTTATTTTGGAATGGAGGGAGTACATATTGGCTATGATCTATCAATCATTGAGATGCAATAGCATGCATGTTAGTATCCTTTGTATTTGATGAAATGTTGCAACGAGGCAACCTTGGACGCAAGATACATGAAACAGAAGCTGGAAGCTTCATAGAATTGTACAAATTTATCTCGCTGAGAAATTACAGCACGTACTATACTAATATGTAAAGAGTTAGGTGTCGCACGGTGTCCAGAAAATATGGTGATAGTGTGAGGTGGGCCATGTAATCAATGAGCTTGCGTGTTTTCACTGCTTTTGCACTCCTCCGCTGTAAGAATGGAGAAAATTGTAATCTCCTTTCACTGAAACGTGGGACATCCAGCAGTCGTACCACCTCAGTAATAATGACCAATGAGCCATCAAATCACATAGACCCAGCAGTAAGTTGGACGGACGAAGCAACCAACATGCTTGAATCCGCTTCTCCCTTCAACGCAGGCGCTAGTGAGAAGTCGCGTCCGCTCTACCCAGGCATGAATGCGGCACTGATTCTCTGGAGTGGCGTTGACCGTTTCGGGCGGAAAGCGCGCGCGGGCGATGGAGGGGCTTTGGGTGGCCCAGGCTGGTCAGGAGCGGGCATAGCAGCTGTCCTGACCGGACACCCGGAAACGAGAGGATGCCCCGAGTCTCATGGCTAAATCGTACACTACACACCATCTCTCTGTAGGAGTAGGTTGCTCTATCGCTCTCTCTAACACACACACGCTGTTAAAACACACACACATGCACACACACAGGTTCATAGAATAGGAATATCGTGCGAGTGGGAAGCCACAGGAAGTGAGATAAATGGAGTACGTACAAGAAGAGAAGAGGTGATGAATATTCCATCAAACCTGGACTAAGGAGTAGTACTCCCTCGATCTAGGTGTTAAGTCATCTTATGAAAATCAGATATTCCCAAAATGTTTAGGCGTCATCCATTAACTTTGCATCTCAATCCCCTCCTAGCCTTGTTGCTAGCGAACCTTATTACTTACTCTGCCTTGTTATCTCCCCCGGAAACCCAATGCATGGAGCGCAACTACACGTTGATCAGTCAAGGAATCAAAGCCGGCTTGCATGCGAGTTAATACGTGGCCCTGCATGGTAGCTAAAATGGCATCTCTTAATTGTTGTGATTAATTGTTGCGTTTAGAGACAGAAATCAGGGCTTTGATTGGAGGAAGGACAGGTCAAGTTTCTCCTTCTCCTCCAATCTGCTTGCACCTTGGTCCCGCTGCACCTTCTAACGTGACTTACACCTAGACGGAGGGAGTAGTACGAGATAAGGTGGCACACTGACTTAGGTCGAATACAAGTGCCCAAAATTATTGGAAGAGAGCAAAGTGTACAAACTAAATAATTAAAATTGAATATCTCGTTTTTTTGCGAAACGGAGGCAAAAGATTTGCCTCATCCACTAAATAAGAGGAGAATAGAGTTTCACAATTTGCAAGTGACCCTACAAATAAACGGCATGGCAATTACTCTCAATACGCCCTAGTTTGTTAGCACCCGTTGTAACCCTTAGTACATACGGTGGCACACTGACTTAGGCCGAATACAAGTGCCCAAAATATTGAAAATTGGAGGATGGTGCAGCCCACCTTCCTGATATTTTGACTGCGTGTGGTTTAGTTGTTGTTCACTTCGGAGGGTCATGTACCACACATGAACGTTAGTAAGTGCGAACGGGAGGCGTGCAACGTTAATTGTGAGTTGACTCCTTCGAGCGTTAAATTTTCTTCATGTATTAGCATTGCCCCTAGTATTTTTCTTCACGATGTTAAATAAAGAGTTCTGTTTAGTGCACAATTTAAAATGATTTTTATGGAGAGAAAAAGAAAACCACTCCATCTATGTACGGTGCAGCCTCGGCGCTTGTTTTCTAGGGTTTGCTCTCTTCACACTCTCTCTCCACTATATATATACACGCTGGAGCCTGAGTGCTTGTGGTTGCTCTCTTCACACTCTCTCACCCTCTCCAGATCTAAACAAGACTTCGTTGGCCTCTCTCTCTCTCTCTCCTCACTACTGGTCAAAGAGCCGGCAGGATCTGTCAGCCAGGAAGGGAAGGAGGCTTAATGTTGTCGCCATTCTCTTTCACCCGGCGGCAGCGCGGGAGGGCCTCCGACCCCTTCTTCCTTGCTGCCGTACATAGTGTGCAAAGCTCGGCCTCCGGCCGCCCACTGAGCCACACCCCGAGAACCTTAAGGTATAATTTACTTATTCCACATGCATTACTCTAGCTGCATGTGGGCTTTTCCGCTTCTGCACTTGAATCTAGGTGTTGGATCAAACAGGAAAGTAGTGGGGAAAGTTGTATAACATGAATCTAGGACGTGGTTCAAAGAGGAAAGGAAGGGGGGCAAGTAGTAACGACTGGCTATCCAGCACCTATGTTAGTCGAGAAGGGAAAACAATGACAAATGCAATACACACATCTGCAACGAACTCATCTTTCTGTTTCGGGTGACACGGCTGTAGAGTTTGAGCAGGACTAGATTTGCTGCCCTCACATAGGGAAAGGTGTCTAAAGATAAAAAAACTGGGACCAATACAAATATGCTCCTTGGTTGTTTGTTCTTTGTTGCAACAGACTGTGCATCACCCCTTTATACATCGGTAGATGTACATGGTGCTAGTGCGTCCACTATCCCGTACAACTTTTTAGCTATTGTTAATCTAAGGCCCTATTTGGTTAAGAAGTCCTTGGACTTTTTTTTAGTCCCAACTAAAAAGTCCCTAGTCCCTACCTTTTGGTTCCAGGGACTAAACATGGACTGGAGGTTATTAAATGACATGCTAAAATACCATGTTACCCCTAGTAATAAACTAATAGAGATAAGGTGCGATGCGGGGCAGGGGCAACTATTGGAAAAAGTCCCAAAAAGACTCTCCCTTAGGGTCTTCTTTCTTTAGTCCCAAATGCCCACTTTTAGTCCCTAAAAGTCCCTCCTGTTTGGTTTAGATGGGACTAAAAGGGACTTTTTTAGTCCCTGCACCAAAAAGTCCATGTAAACAAACACCCTCTAATAATGCCGCTGGAAAATTGAAGCAATGCCACAGTTAAAAGCAAATTACATGTTTAACGAATTTTATTGTTAATATAATCTTTTTGTTAATATGAATCAATGCCATTCTTTGAGAAATGCTACTGTTTTGCTTTCTTTCCCATTTAGATAAGTTAGATGCTTCTTTTTGTGGGCGTCTGTGTCATCCACTATTATTGACCAGTAGTTGTTTCCTTTGCACCTCTGTGTAAATAGGGTTATCTACTTCACCTCGTTGCAATTGCTGTTGGGGAACGTAGTAATTTCAAAAAAATTCCTACGCACACGCAAGATCATGGTGATGATATAGCAACGAGGGGAGAGTGTTGTCTACGTACCCTCGTAGACCGAAGCGGAAGCGTTGACGTAACGTAGAGGAAGTGGTCGTACGTCCTCCGGTTCAACCGATCCAAGTACCGTTACTCCGGCACCTCCGAGTTCTTGACACGCGTACAGCTGATGACGCACCCTCGATCTCCGATCCAGCAGAGGCGCCGAGGGGGAGTTCCGTCAGCACGACGGCGTGGTGACGATCTTGATGTTCTCCTGTTGCAGGGCTTCGCCTAAGCACCGCTACAATATGACCGAGGTGTAATATCGTGGAGGGGGGCACCGCACACGGCTAAGGAACGATCAATGATCAACTTGTGTGTCCTAGGGTGCCCCCCTACCCCCGTATATAAAGGAGGGAGGGAGGAGGTGGCCGGCCCTAGGGGGGCGCGCCATGAGGAGGGGGAAACCTACTCCAAGTAGGTTTCCCTCTCTTTTCCTTATCTTATTTGGAGGGGGAAGGAAAGAGTACTAGTATTAGGAAGTAGTACTAGTAGTAGTAATAGGAAGAGGGGGAAGGAGAAAGGAAAGGGGGGGCCGGCCCCCCTCCCCAATTCGGATTGGGCTTGGGGGGGCGCGCCCCCCTCCCTTGCTCCTTCTCTCTTCCTCCTACATGGGCCCAATAAGGCCCATATACCTCCCGGGGGGTTCCGGTAACCTCCCGGGGCTCCAAACTTCTCCGGAACCTTTCCGGTGTCCAAATATATCCGTCCAATATATCAATCTTTATGTCTCGACCATTTCGAGACTCCTCGTCATGTCCGTAATCATATCCGGGACTCCGAACAACCTTCGGTACATCAAAATACATAAACTCATAATATAACTGTCATCGAAACCTTAAGCGTGCGGACCCTACGGTTCGAGAACGATGTAGACATGACTGAGACACATCTCTGGTCAATAACCAATAGCGGGACCTGGATGCCCATATTGGTTCCTACATATTCTACGAAGATCTTTATCGGTCAAACCGCATAACAACATATGTTGTTCCCTTTGTCATTGGTATGTTACTTGTCCGAGATTCGATCGTCGGTATCCAATACCTAGTTCAATCTCGTTACCGACAAGTCTCTTTACTCGTTCTGTAATACTTCATCTCATAACTAACTCATTAGTTACATGCTTGCAAGGCTTAGGTGATGAGCATTACCGAGAGGGCCCAGAGATACCTCTCCGACAATCGGAGTGACAAAACCTAATCTTAAATTATGCTAACTCAACATGTACCTTTGGAGACACCTGTAGTACTCCTTTATAATCACCCAGTTACGTTGTGACGTTTGGTAGTACCCAAAGTGTTCCTCCGGTAAACGGGAGTTACACAATTCTCATAGTTACAGGAACATGTATAAGTCATGAAGAAAGCAATAGCAACATACTAAACGATCAAGTGCTAGGCTAACGGAATGGGTCAAGTCAATCACATCATTCTCCTAATGATGTGACCCCGTTAATCAAATGACAACTCTTTTGTCCATGGCTAGGAAACATAACCATCTCTGATAAACGAGCTAGTCAAGTAGAGGCATACTAGTGACACTATGTTTGTCTATGTATTCACACATGTATTATGTTTCCGGTTAATACAATTCTAGCATGAATAATAAACATTTATCATGAAATAAGGAAATAAATAATAACTTTATTATTGCCTCTAGGGCATATTTCCTTCAGTCTCCCACTTGCACTAGAGTCAATAATCTAGTTCACATCACCATGTGATTTAACACCAATATTCATATCTGTATATGATTAACACCCATAGTTCACATCATCATGTGACCAACACCCAAAGGGTTTACTAGAGTCAATAATCTAGTTCACATCGCTATGTGATTATCACCCAAAGAGTACTAAGGTGTGATCATGTTTTGCTCGTGAGAGAAGCTTAGTCAACGGGTCTGTCACATTCAGAGCCGTATGTATTTTGCAAATATTTTATGTCCACAATGCTCTGCACGGAGCTACTCTAGCTAATTGCTCCCACTTTTAATATGTATTCAGGTTGAGACTTAGAGTCATCTGGATCAGTGTAAAAGTTTGCACTGATGTAACTTTTACAATAAACTCTTTTATCACCTCCATAATCGAGAAACATCTCCTTAGTACTTACTAAGGATATTCTTGACCAATGTCCAGTGATCTACTCCTAGATCACTATTGTACTCCCTTGCCAAATACAGAGCAAGGTATACAATAGGTCTGGTACATAGCATACTTTATAGAACCTATGACTGAGGCATAGGGAATGACTTTTCATTCTCTTTCTATTTTCTGCTGTGGTCGGGATTTGAGTCTTACTCAATACCTTTGCAAAACAGGCAAGAACTCTTTCTTTGACTGTTCCATTTTGAACTATTTCAAAATCTTGCCAAGGTATGTACTCATTGAAAATCTTATCAAGCGTCTTGATCTATCTCAATAGATCTTGATGCTCAATATGTAAGTAGCTTTTACTGAGGTCTTTTCTTTTTAAAGAACTCCTTTAAAACACTCCTTTATGCTTTGCAGAAAAATTCTACATCATTTCTGATCAACAATATGTCACTCACATATACTAATCAGAAAGGCTGTAGTGCTCCCACTCACTTTATTGTAAATACAGGCTTCATCGTAAGTCCATATAAAACTATATGCTTTGATCAATTTATCAAAGCGTATATTCCAACTCCGAGATGCTTGCACCAGTCCATAGATGGATCGCTGGAGCTTGCACATTTTGTTAGCACCTTTAGGATTGACAAAACCTTTTTGGTTGTATCATATACAACTCTTCTTTAGTAAATCCATTAAGGAATGCAGTTTTGACATCCATTTGCCAGATTTCATAAAATGTGGCAATTGCTAACATGATTCAGACAGACTTAAGCATCGATACGAGTGAGAAAATCTCATCGTATTCAACCCCTTGAACTTGTTGAAAAACCTTTTGCAACAAGTCGAGCTTAGTGGATAGTAACACTACTATCAGTGTCCGTCTTCCTCTTGAAGATCCATTTATTTAACATGGCTTGCTGATCATCGAGCAAGTCAATCAAAGTCCATACTTTGTTTTCATACATGGATCATATCTCAGATTTTATGGCCTTAAGCCATTTCGCGGAATCTGGGCTCATCATCGCTTCCTCATAGTTCGTAGGTTTATCATGGTCTAGTAACATGACTTTCAGAACAGGATTACCGTACCACACTGGTGCGGACCGTACTTTGGAAGACCTACGAGGTTCTGTAGTAACTTGATCTGAAGTTTCATGATCATCATCATTAGCTTCCTCACTAATTGGTGTAGGAATCACTGGAACTGATTTCAGTGATGAACTATTTTCCAATTCGGGAGAAGGTACAAATTACCTTATCAAGCTCTACTTTCCTCCCACTCACTTCTTTCGAGAGAAACTCCTTCTCTAGAAAGGATCTATTATCAGCAACAAATTTGCCTTCGGATCTGTGATAGAAGGTGTACCCAACAATTTCCTTTGGGTATTCTATGAAGACGCACTTCTCCGATTTGGGTTCGAGCTTATCAAGTTGAAAAACCCTTTTTCATATAAGCATCGCAACTCCAAACTTTAAGAAACAACAGCTTAGGTTTACTGCTAAACCATAGTTCATGCGGTGTCGTCTCAACGGATTTAGATGGTGCCCTATTTTAAACGTGAATGCAGCTGTCTCTAATGCATAACCCCAAAACGACAATGGTAAATCAGCAAGAAACATCATAGATCGCACCATATCCAATAAAGTACGATTACGACGTTCGGACACACCATAATGTTGTGGTGTTCCGTTGGCGTGAACTGTGAAACTATTTCACATTGTTTTTAGTTGAAGACCAAACTCGTAACTCAAATATTCGTCTCCGCGATCAGATCGCAGAAACTTTATTTTCTTGTTACGATGATGATTTTTTTTACTTCACTCTGAAATTCTTTGAACCTTTCAACTATTTCAGACTTATGTTTCATCAAGTAGATATACCCATATCTGCTCAAATCATCTTGTGAAGGTCAGAAAATAACGATACTTGCCACGAGCATCAACACTCATTGGATCGCATACATCGGTATGTATTATTTCCAATAAGTTAGTAGCTCGTTCTATTGTTCCGGAGAACGGTGTTTTAGTCATCTTGCCCAAAAGGCACGGTTCACAAGAATACCAAGTGATTCATAATCAAGTGGTTCCAAAAGTCCATCAGTATGGAGTTTCTTCATGCGCTTTACACCAATATGACCTAAACGGCGGTGCTACAAATAAGTTGCGCTATCATTATTAACTTTGCATCTTTTGGTTTCAATATTATGAATATGTGTATCACTAAAATCGAGATCCAATGAACCATTTTCATTGGGTGTGTAACCATATAAGGTTTTATTCATGTAAACAGAACAACAGTTTATTCTCTTACTTAAATGAATAACCGTATTGCAATAAACACGATCAAATCATATTCATGCTCAACGCAAACGCTAAATAACATTTATTTAGGTTTAACACTTATCCCGAAAGTTTAGGGAGTGTGCGATGATGATCATATCAATCTTGAAACTACTTTCAACATACATCGTCACTTCACTCTTAACTAGTTTCTGTTTATTCTGCAACTCCCGTTTCGAGTTACTACTCTTAGCAACTGAACCAGTACCAAATACCGAGGGGTTGCTATAAACACTAGTAAAGTGCACATCAATAACATGTATATCAAATATACCTTTGTTCACTTTGCCATCCTTCTTATCCGCCAAATACTTGGGGTAGTTCTGCTTCCAGTGACCAGTCCCTTTGCAGTAGAAGCACTTAGTCTCAGGCTTAGGTCCAGACTTGGGCTTCTTCACTTGAGCAGCAACTTGCTTGCCGTTCTTCTTGAAGTTCCCTTCTATCCCTTTGCCCTTTTCTTGAAACTAGTGGTCTTGTTAACCATCAACACTTGATGCTCTTTCTTGATTTCTACCTTCGTCGATTTCAACATCACGAAGAGCTCGGGAATCATTTTCGTCATCCCTTGCATACTATAGTTCATCACGAAGTTCTACTAACTTGGTGATGGTGACTAGAGAACTCTGTCAATCACTATCTTATCTGGAAGATTAACTCCCACTTGATTCAAGCGATTGTAGTACCCAGACAATCTGAGCACTTGCTCACTAGTTGAGCGATTCTCCTCCATCTTTTAGCTATAGAACTTGTTGAAGACTTCATATCTCTCAACTCGGGTATTTGCTTGAAATATTAACTTCAATTCCTGGAACATCTCATATGGTCCATGACGTTCAAAACGTCTTTGAAGTCCCGATTCTAAGCCGTTAAGCATGGTGCACTAAACTATCAAGTAGTCATCATATTGAGCTAGCCAAACGTTCATAACGTCTACATCTGCTCTTGCAATAGGTCTGTCACCTAGCGGTGCATCAAGGACATAATTCTTCTGTGCAGCAATGAGGATTAACCTCAGATCACGGATCAAATCCGCGACATTGCTACTAACATTTTTCAACACAGTTTTCTCTAGGAACATATCAAAATAAACATATGAAAGCAACAACGCGAGCTATTGATCTACAACATAATTTGCAAAATACTACCAGGACTAAGTTCATGATAAATTTAAGTTCAATTAATCATATTACTTAAGAACTCCCACTTAGACAGACATCTCTCTAGTCATCTAAGTGATCACGTGATCCAAATCAACTAAACCATGTCCGATCATCACGTGAGATGGAGTAGTTTCAATGGTGAACATCGCTATGTTGATCATATCTACTATATGATTCACGCTCGACCTTTCGGTCTCCGTGTTCCGAGGCCATATCTGTATATGCTAGGCTCGTCAAGTATAACCTGAGTATTCCGCGTGTGCAACTGTTTTGCACCCGTTGTATTTGAACGTAGAGCCTATCACACCCGATCATCACGTGGTGTCTCAGCACGAAGAACTTTCGCAACGGTGCATACTCAGGGAGAACACTTCTTGATAATTAGTGAGAGATCATCTTAAAATGCTACCGTCAATCAAAGCAAGATAAGATGCATAAAGGATAAACATCACATGCAATCAATATAAGTGATATGATATGGCCATCATCATCTTGTGCTTGTGATCTCCATCTTCGAAGCACCGTCATGATCACCATCGTCACCGGCGCGACACCTTGATCTCCATCGTAGCATCGTTGTCGTTACGCCATCTATTGCTTCTACGACTATCGCTACCGCTTAGTGATAAAGTAAAGCAATTACAGGGCGTTTGCATTTCATACAATAAAGCGACAACCATATGGCTCCTGCCAGTTGCCGATAACTTCGGTTACAAAACATGATCATCTCATACAATAAAATATAGCATCATGTCTTGGCCATATCACATCACAACATGCCCTGCAAAAACAAGTTAGACGTCCTCTACTTTGTTGTTGCAAATTTTACGTGGCTGCTACGGGCTTAAGCAAGAACCAATCTCACCTACGCATCAAAACCACAACGATAGTTTGTCAAATAGACTCCGTTTTAACCTTCACAAGGACCGGGCGTAGCCACACTCGGTTCAACTAAAGTGAGAGAGACAGACACCCGCCAGCCACCTTTAAGCACGAGTGCTCGTAACGGTGAAACCAGTCTCGCGTAAGCGTACGCGTAATGTCGGTCCGGGCCGCTTCATCTCACAATACCGCTGAACCAAAGTATGACATGCTGGTAGGCAGTATGACTTATATCGTCCACAACTCACTTGTGTTCTACTCGTGCATATAACATCAACGCATAAAACCTAGGCTCGGATGCCACTGTTGGGGAACGTAGTAATTTCAAAAAATTTCCTACGCACACGCAAGATCATGGTGATGATATAGCAACGAGGGGAGAGTGTTGTCTACGTACCCTCGTAGACCGAAGCGGAAGCGTTGACGTAACGTAGAGGAAGTAGTCGTACGTCCTCCGGTTCAACCGATCCAAGTACCGTTACTCCGGCACCTCCGAGTTCTTGACACGCGTACAGCTCGATGACGCACCCTCGATCTCCGATCCAGCAGAGGCGCCGAGGGGGAGTTCCGTCAGCACGACGGCGTGGTGACGATCTTGATGTTCTCCTGTCGCAGGGCTTCGCCTAAGCACCGCTACAATATGACCGAGGTGTAATATCGTGGAGGGGGGCACCGCACACGGCTAAGGAACGATCAATGATCAACTTGTGTGTCCTAGGGTGCCCCCCTACCCCCGTATATAAAGGAGGGAGGGAGGAGGTGGCCGGCCCTAGGGGGGCGCGCCATGAGGAGGGGGAAACCTACTCCAAGTAGGTTTCCCTCTCTTTTCCTTATCTTATTTGGAGGGGGAAGGAAAGAGTACTAGTATTAGGAAGTAGTACTAGTAGTAGTAATAGGAAGAGGGGGAAGGAGAAAGGAAAGGGGGGGCCGGCCCCCCTCCCCAATTCGGATTGGGCTTGGGGGGGCGCGCCCCCCTCCCTTGCTCCTTCTCTCTTCCTCCTACATGGGCCCAATAAGGCCCATATACCTCCCGGGGGGTTCCGGTAACCTCCCGGGGCTCCAAACTTCTCCGGAACCTTTCCGGTGTCCAAATATATCCGTCCAATATATCAATCTTTATGTCTCGACCATTTCGAGACTCCTCGTCATGTCCGTAATCATATCCGGGACTCCGAACAACCTTCGGTACATCAAAATACATAAACTCATAATATAACTGTCATCGAAACCTTAAGCGTGCGGACCCTACGGTTCGAGAACGATGTAGACATGACTGAGACACATCTCTGGTCAATAACCAATAGCGGGACCTGGATGCCCATATTGGTTCCTACATATTCTACGAAGATCTTTATCGGTCAAACCGCATAACAACATATGTTGTTCCCTTTGTCATTGGTATGTTACTTGTCCGAGATTCGATCGTCGGTATCCAATACCTAGTTCAATCTCGTTACCGACAAGTCTCTTTACTCGTTCTGTAATACTTCATCTCATAACTAACTCATTAGTTACATGCTTGCAAGGCTTAGGTGATGAGCATTACCGAGAGGGCCCAGAGATACCTCTCCGACAATCGGAGTGACAAAACCTAATCTTAAATTATGCTAACTCAACATGTACCTTTGGAGACACCTGTAGTACTCCTTTATAATCACCCAGTTACGTTGTGACGTTTGGTAGTACCCAAAGTGTTCCTCCGGTAAACGGGAGTTACACAATTCTCATAGTTACAGGAACATGTATAAGTCATGAAGAAAGCAATAGCAACATACTAAACGATCAAGTGCTAGGCTAACGGAATGGGTCAAGTCAATCACATCATTCTCCTAATGATGTGACCCCGTTAATCAAATGACAACTCTTTTGTCCATGGTTAGGAAACATAACCATCTCTGATAAACGAGCTAGTCAAGTAGAGGCATACTAGTGACACTATGTTTGTCTATGTATTCACACATGTATTATGTTTCCGGTTAATACAATTCTAGCATGAATAATAAACATTTATCATGAAATAAGGAAATAAATAATAACTTTATTATTGCCTCTAGGGCATATTTCCTTCAATTGCAACCTTTTGTTGTACTGCACAAAACGCTTTTGTTTTAAGAGTGTTTTGTGCAGTTCAACCAAAATGTCACACCGACAATGTTGCTTGATTGCTTGATCTTAGTGGAACTGCACAAGAGGAGATCTGACTTCCTATCCATGTTGGCAAATTTGTTTCAGGTCTTCTTCTAGTGAGTTGTTTGAATTCTGCGTCATGAGAGGTCAGTACTAGGGTTCTTTCACATGATTGTGCAGTGTGCTTTCATATGTTGTGCTACTTATATGGTAATGTTGCTTGATTTTACTGAACTGCACAAATGGAGACAAGACTTCCAACCTGTATGTGCACCGTAATATCCCATTGAGGTAAGATAATGATATTTCACAACTGTTGAGGGAGTCCTGGATTAAGGGGTCCTCGGACAGCCGGATTATATACTTTGGTTGGACTGTTGGACTATGAAGATACAAGATAGAAGACTTCGTCCCATGTCCAGATGGGACTCTCCTTTGCGTGGAAGGCAAGCTTGGCGATTCGGATATGTAGACTCCTTTCTCTGTAACCGACTTTGTATAACCCTAGCCCCTCCTGGTGTCTATATAAACCGGAGGGTTTAGACTTCTAGGGTTTAGCCACAATAATCATAACCTCATAGGCTAGACTTCTAGGGTTTAGCCATTACGATCTCGTGCTAGATCAACTCTTGTAATACTCATAAACATCAAGATCAATCAAGCAGGAAGTAGGGTATTACCTCCATAGAGAGGGCCTGAACCTGGGTAAACATTGTGTCCCCCGCCTCCTGTTACCATTAGCCTTAGACGCATAGTTCGTGACCCCTACCCGAGATCCACCGGTTTTGACACTGACATTGGTGCTTTCATTGAGAGCTCCGTTGTGACGTCGAAGATAGGCTTCATGGCTCCGTCAATCATCTACAACAACGCAGTCCAGGGGGAGATTTTCCTCCCCGGATAGATCTTCGTATTCGGTGGCTTCGCACTGCGGGCCAACTCGCTTGGCCATCTAGAGAAGATCGATAGCTACGCCTGAGGGACTCCTAGATTAGGGGGTGTCCGGATAGCCGGACTATGACCTTTGGCCGGACTCCCAGACTATGAAGATACAAGATTGAAGACTTCGTCCCGTGTCCGGATAGGACTTTCCTTGGCGTGGAAGGCAAGCTTGGCGATTCGATATGAAGATCTCCTCCCATTGTAACCGACTCTATGTAACCCTAGCCCTCTCCGGTGTCTATATAAACCGGAGAGTTTTAGTCCGTAAGACGAACAACAATTATACCATAGGCTAGCTTCTAGGGTTTAGCCTCTCTCATCTCGTGGTAGATCAACTCTTGTACTACCCATATCATCAATATTAATCAAGCAGGAGTAGGGTTTTACCTCCATCGAGAGGGCCCAAACCTGGGTAAAAACATCGTGTCCCTTGTCTCCTGTTACCATCCGCCTAGACGCACAGTTTGGGACCCCCTACCCGAGATCCGCGGGTTTTGACACCGACATTGGTGCTTTCATTGAGAGTTCCTCTGTGTCGTCACCTTTAGGCCCGATGGCTTCTTCGATCATCAACCACGACGCGGTCCAAGGTGAGACTCTTCTCCCCGGACCGATCTTCGTATCCGGCGGCATCGCACTGCGGGCCAATTCGCTTGGCCATCTGGGGCAGATCGAAAGCTACACCCCTGGCCATCAGGTCAGATTTGGAATCTTAAATTACACGGCCGATATCCGCGGGGACTTGATCTTCGACGGATTCGAGCCACGGCCAAGCGCGCCGCACTGTCACGATGGGCATGATCTAGCTCTGCCACCGGACAGCGCCCGGAGCGCCGCTCAGGTGTCCACTCTGACCCTTAGCTCAGAGCCGACCACGCCAGTCGGGGACTGACGGTTGGACGCCACCCCAGGAGCCGTAATTTCCACGGTGATCGAGCCGGATACCGGCCTAGTCCATTGTGAGGCCTGTGACTCCGAGGTGCCGGACTCCTTTCCGGACTCCGAATCTCCCGCACCCCTTCCGATCGAACCTGATTGGGCTCCGATCATGGAGTTCACCGCCGCGGACGTCTTTCAGCACTCGCCCTTTGGCAACATCCTGAAGAGCCCTGGCCGGACTATGGTCAGCGAGGTTGGGATGCGGACGACAAAGAAATTCGAACCCCGCCCACCACCCACTTCATAGCCACTGTCGACGGTCTAAATGACATGCTCGACTACGACTCCGAAGACATCGACGGTATGGACGCCGATGAAGGAGACAATCAAGAACCAACGCCTATAGAGCACCGGACAATCACTTCATCACATGATGTATACATGGTGGACACACCTAAAAGAAGCAACGACGAGGATCAAAAGGGCGCAACCAGGGATCGTTCCCTCGAAAAACAATCAAAGCGGCGGCGTAAGCGCCGCGCCAAGCCCCACCTCGATAGAGACCCAGCCATAGAGCAGGGCGAATCAACGGAAGACGAACATGCCATCGAGCAACCGTCCAAACAAGGCGGACAAACCGAACAATCTGTCCCCGGCAAAGATAATAGTGTGGACGACCTCACGCCGGACAAGTCACTGGAGCACCAGAACCTCCACCAAAGGCTCGTCGCCACTACGCGTAGCTTGAAAAAGCAGAAGTGAAAGCTCAAAACAGCGGAAGATGCACTCAGAATCAGATGGGGCAAAGTACTCAATACCGCACACAAGTACGGCAACAATCATCACACAAAGAGCTATCCGAAGCGGAAATTACTACCGGAATTTGATGAAGAGGCCTTAGAGCCCCCACAGTCAAAAAACAAGGAAGCCACCAGGTCGGATAGACGACCCCATGGTCGACCTCAAGCGACAAAGGGCGCCGCACTTAATACGGCACGCGATCCGCCCAAGGATTCGCATCAAAAAACCGGTCCAACCAGATCCATATACGGGCCAAGAAAGCAAGCTCCAGTGAGCAATGCAATGCAAAAAAATCTGAACATCGCGGCACACCTACATACAGGGGCGCCGCACATCCCCTATGTTTCACCGATGAGGTACTGGATCATGAATTTCCAGCAGGATTCAAGCCTGTAAACATAGAAGCATATGACAGAACAACAGACCCTGGAGTCTGGATCGAGGATTATATCCTCCACATACACATGGCCAGAGAAGATGACCTTCACGCAATAAAATACTTACCCCTTAAGCTCAAAGGGCCAGCCCAGCATTGGCTCAAAAGCCTTCCCGAAAACACCATAGGAAGTTGGGAAGAGCTCGAGGATGCTTTCCGAGCAAATTTTCAAGGGACCTATGTCCGACCTCCGGATGCAGACGATCTGAGTCATATAACTCAACAACCCGGAGAGTCAGCCCGGAAACTCTGGAACAGATTTCTTACTAAAAAGAATCAGATAGTCAACTGTCCGGATGCCGAAGCCCTAGCAGCTTTCAAACATAGCGTCCGAGACGGATGGCTCGCCAGACACCTCGGCCAAGAAAAACCAAGAACAATGGCCGCATTAACAAGCCTCATGACCCGCTTTTGCGCAGGAGAGGATAGCTGGTTGGCAAGAAGCAGCACCAGCGACCCAAGTACATCCGAACTCAGAGATGGAAACGGGAAACCGCGCCGTAACAAAGAACAGCGCCGGTCAAGGATAACAACCCGATGAGCACGGTAGTCAACGCCGGATTCAAAAGCTCTCGGCAAAATCAGAAAAAGCCGCCCCCCAAAGATGACAGGGACGAGCTATCTAACCTCAACAAAATCTTGGACAAAATATTTCAAATCCACAGTACTCTCGGGAGACCTGCAAACCACACCCACGGAGATTGTTGGGTCTTCAAGCAGTCCGGCAAACTCAACGCCGAACACAAGGGGCTCGACAAACCAAGCGAGAATGACGACGCACCCCACAAGCAAAACACTGGAGAACAAAAGAAGTTCCCACAAGAAGTCAAAACAGTAAATTCACTTCAGGTGACAAAAGGGAAGAACAGAATGACGCCTACGAAGATACGCGCCATACGGCCTGCCCCAGAGGAGCCCCGCCACTGGTTGTTACAGCCAATCACCTTCGATCATCAGGATTACTCCAGAGGTATCCGGAACATAGGCTGGACTGCCTTGGTCTTGGATCCGATTATTGACGGACTCCAATTTACTCACGTCCTAATGGACGGCGGCAGTGACCTAAACCTGTTATACCAAGACACAATCCGCAAACTGGGGGTAAACCCAGCAATAATTCGCCATGGCAACACTTCCTTTCAAGGAGTCACGCCGGGCCCAGATACCCAGAGTATGGGTTCCCTTTCATTAGAAGTCATGTTCGGCTCACCCGACAACTTCCGAAGCAAAAAGCTAACCTTCCACATTGCCCCATTCATAAGCCGCTATCAAGCGCTACTGGGACGGGAAGCTTTCGCCCGCTTTAACGCAATACCGCATTATGCATCCCTCACACTCAAAATGCCTGGTCCACGAGGCATCATCTCATTAAAGGGAAATATCAAGTGTTCCCCGAAATGCGGAAAATGGTGCGGCCGCCTTGACAGCCGCACACTAATCCAGCTTTACTACCCCGAACACGGCTCGACGAGTCCGGCGTAAACATACAAAGGCTTAATAGCCGCATAACCTTGTACAAGGGACTCCGCGTGTTTACACCAGGAGACAATATGGCTCAATTCTACTCATGTCTCTGTATTATATTTTGTTTATTTTAATATAGATTTCTCGCATGATTATTTTTCACTGAGTTCCTCTCTTTCGTAGACGAACAACGTGCTATGCCCGTCCAGGATACGGCACAACGGAGACACAGGCGCAGACGTGCAGTAGGGACCTGTTTTAAGGATTCTTTTCAGATTAAGACCCTGCGTAAACCTTTTTTACTGTCTCTTGTTGATAACATCCCCCGGTTTTCGCTATAACCAAGGAGGAGGCTGACATCTTGGCATGTGGCTACACCAGAATTTTGCGCGTTCCTGGGCACCAGGGGCTTCTTACCAAGGGCTTTTGTTCGGCTCATTTTCATAAAGACCGAATACCTTAGGGAGTGTTCGGTGTCGCGAGTTTGGCCTTATATGCATCAGCTCCGAATCATGTCTTTGGTCAAATGTTGGGTTTGCCCGGCTCCTGTGTTTTGCTGCCTTACGTTCCGCTCTATCAGCTAAGGCGGCACCAGGAGAACTACTGCGATTGTGCCCCGGTTCAGCCAGGCGAGCACCTCAGTAGAGAAAGCCGAAAACTGACTGTCATGATATAGCGAGAGACTGGTCAACCACTCGATGACTTTCGGAATCTTTTGGATTCCTCTGCATTAACGAAGGGCCGCTTCCCGGTCAGGCACACACGCGCCCTGAATTCGGGCGAGCGCGGTGCCCCTAGGGGCTATTCAGTAGCTCCACTGTCAAACTCCTATGGCTAAGTGAAAGTGATAAAGCATTATTGTCCGGTTGCCTAGTTCGCTGCGCTGTCACCTCCTTTATAGGACCAAGACGTTGGATTAAGTGTGAAAAGGCGCCTTTTTGCAAACACCCCCGCATTATATGCGTGGGGGCTAAAGCCAACGATTGCCATCTTTCAGGTTATATACACATATACATTAACGGCCGCACAGGAGGCATTATAATTCTTGCAAGCACAAGTATAAAAAGCTTTTATATTCTATCAAAATATTTGTTTTACAATAGCATATGCTATTCGAACACAACATCCTTCGAGCACTGCGCCTCTATTAAACGAGCGCCCTGAAGAACATCCTCAAAGTAGTGCTTGGCAGGTACTCGGCTTTCGTTCGAATCCCGGGATGCAACAACACTGGCCTTCATATCCGCCCAGTATGTTTTGACACGGGAAAGAGCCATCTGTGCACCCTCTATGCACGCCGACCTCTTCAGTGCATCAACATGCGGCACCGAACCAAGGAACTGCTGCACCAAGCTAAAATAACTCTTCAGCTCTGGCTCTTCCGGCCACAGACGACTCGCAACATACCTTATGGCGAGTCCGGATAACCTGTTCAACTCCGCCCAGGCGGCCAAACGTTCAGATACCGAAAGTGGGCATTCTGGATTGTGGAACTGCGACCAAAAAAGTTCTTCCAATTCATGGTCACCTCGACCCAGGAACTGTTCGGTCGCGTCTGCCGCACTCGCTGCCAAATCCAGATAAGTGTTCTCCGCACTCCACTGCCGGTCTAACGGAGCATACTTAGGATCCTCGAACTTCATCCGCAGCATATAGGGCTTTCCAGCCGTGATATCTCCGGCCTGACGTAGCTCCTCCTTCATAGCTCTCATTGCAGAGCGAGTATCCTTGGCCTCGGCAGTGATCTTTTCAAGGTCCTTCTGAGCCGCCCTATCTTCTTGTTCAAGAAATTTATAGTGGTCGGCACCATCCTTCAATTTTATAACCATCTCGGCTATTACTTTCTTGCTCTGGCAGTGAGCAGTCTGTTCGGCTCTTAGCTCTTCAACCGCTTTAACGGCAGCCGCATCACTTTTTATTGCTTACTCCTTGGCTCGGGCAACTTCTGCCCGAAGGTTCTCCACAGCAGCAGCACCATCTACATTAAGCACATCTCTTATAAGGCACGAGCATCGAGCTCCTCTTATCAGATGTCTTTGGAACATACCTTGTGCCTCGTCTAGCCACTTATTTACAAGCATGATGTCGGCATCTGCTACGTCAAGTTGCCGCTTTAGCTCGGCAGATTCGTCAGTCCGGCTAGCCATCGAACGCCTCGCCACCTTCATAGAAAAGGTCACATATTATACCAGGGGTTATGATCCTTTGTGCATCGTCATTTTTGACAACACACAGAGTCTCAGGGGCTACTATTTATACAGGGCGCATTTTATATATGCAGCTCTACCAAAAGGTACACCTTTTCACGTACCTCAAAGCCTGTCAGTAAACTCCTGGCGGCCTCGTACAATCCGCTTTCCGCGGATGAAATCCTTCCAATCACCATGTTCATCAACATACGGTGTTCTTCTGAGATAGACGCTCGCCCGAGCAGATCCTTCAGCCCCTCCGACCGCGCACCAGAGGGTGTCGGACTAGCCTGACGACCTTTTTCAGGGTCCGGACTTGGAGAAACCCTCCGAGACGACACCTCAGGGTCGCCTGCCTCGTAAGACGGTGCAGCTAGGGGAGGCGTTTCACTCTCCATCATCTCCGGACAAAGATCCCCTGAAGATGAGCTCTGCTGAGAAGGGTTGAGATCCGAACTGCAAGGTAATATTTCGGTTATCTTCCTCAGAAATAAAACAGGGATGTCACTCATTTTGGAACCCCTCTCTTTACTTACGGCTCGGTGGAGAGCTGATCCCCTTGGGGGAGTAATGCAGTCGGGGCATTCTCCGGCGCCGGATCCTCTGGCGAAGATTTCTTCCCCCGTTTTGAGGCCATCCCCTCTGGGTCTTCAGTGGCAGTCCTTTTCTTTCCCTGGTTGGGGGAATTCTCGATTCCTCCCTTCCTGACAGCCTCCTTCGCGGAGGCGGTAGCTTCTTGGTTCCCCTCTTCGCCTTCTGCCGAAAGCACAATCTCCAGCATCCTGGTTAACACGGGATCCGGCGCGGTCCCAGGCAGGGGGGCTGGACACCTGATAAGCTTTGCTTTCGCTATCCACTCCTGTTCAAAGATAGCTCTGTTAAGGGCGATTTTATGATAAAAATACGGATGGCATGTCCAAATACGGGGCTACTTACTTGGGCATCCGGGCGATTGCAGCTCAGACCTGTGTCCTCGGACAAGTCCGGACACCTTGCTTGTGATCCGAAGAACAATTTGTACATCTCCACGGGCGTCGTGCCCATAAAGTGTTGGAGGACTCGCGGTCCCTCTAGATTAAATTCCCACAGGCGGAGAGGGCGACGTTTGCAGGGCAGCATGCGGCAAATCAGCATAACTTGCGCCACTATGGTCAAGTTGATATCTCTTTCTAGGAGATCTCGAATGCGGTCCTGTAGCAAGGGCACGTCTTTGGACGGCCCCCAGATAAGCCCTTCATTGACCCATGACGCTAGCCGGGGTGGGGGACCCAAGCGAAAAGCAGGTGGCGCCACCCATGTGGTGCCCCTGGGGGCTGTGATGTAAAACCAGTCCCGTTGCCATAAGCCGAACTCCTCTTGAAAAGAGCCCTCGGGCCATGGAGCGTCGGCCATCTTACTTATGATAGCTCCTCCGCACTCAGCGTGCTGCCCCTTGATCATCTTCGGTTCCACCTTAAAGGTTCTAAGCCACAATCCGAAGTGAGGAGTAATATGGAGGAAGGCCTCACACACGACAATGAACGATGAGATTTGGAGGATGGACTCCGGAGCTAAGTCGTGAAATTCCAGCCTGTAATAAAACATAAGCCCCCTCACGAAGGGATCAATTGGGAAGCCTAGCCCTCGAAGGAAGTGAGATGTGAACACCACGCTCTCACCAGGCTGGGGAGTGGGAATGGCCTGCCCTTGAGCAGGCAGCCTATGTGAGATTTCGCCGGTTAGATACCTGGCATCTCTCAGCTTTCGCACGTCTTCTTCCGTAACAGAGGAAGGCATCCACCGGCCTTGAAGTGCGGAGCCGGACATCATCGAAGGTCCGAAGTGCCTAAAACTGGAGCTTTGGGTGTTGGAACTCGAGGCGAGGGGCGGATTCGATTGAATTGAAAAGAAAGGAGTCGAGCATTGGTCTCTTTATAAAGAGGTTGAATACCAAGAGCCCTCCCCGTAACCGTTTGGGACTCGCTTTCAATTAGGGAGTCATGCCAAAGGCACGGTTGGGTTACCCACGCTCGTATTGATGAGAATCCCGGAATAAGGGGACATGATCTCTGCTTTGACAAGACGTGCCAAGCAAACCGCCTCACTAAACGCGCTGAGGTGGAACAGTAAAACGATTTGTAAATACTGGGTTGTGGCGTGATGTCACGCTGTGGAATACGTCAGCAGATTAGATTTGTGCAGATATTATTCTCTCTACAGTGGTATGTGGAACTTATTTTGCAGAGCCGGACACTATCCTTGTGTTCAACATCTTCTATGAAATATTCGGAGGAGGAACCCGCCTTGCAATGCCGAAGACAATTTGCGCGCCGGACTCGTCGTCATTGAAGCCTGGTTCAGGGGCTACTGAGGGAGTCCTGGATTAGGGGGTGTCTGGATGGCCGGACTATGACCTTTGGTCGGACTCCCAGACTATGAAGATACAAGATTGAAGACTTCGTCCCGTGTCCGGATAGGACTTTCCTTGGCGTGGAAGGCAAGCTTGGCGATTCGATATGAAGATCTCCTCCCATTGTAACCAACTCTGTGTAACCCTAGCCCTCTCCGGTGTCTATATAAACCGGAGAGTTTTAGTCCATAGGATGAACAACAATCATACCATAGGCTAGCTTCTAGGGTTTAGCCTCTCTGATCTCGTGGTAGATCAACTCTTGTACTACCCATATCATCAATATTAATCAAGCAGGAGTAGGGTTTTACCTCCATCGAGAGGGCCCGAACCTGGGTAAAAACATCGTGTCCCTTGTCTCCTGTTACCATCCGCCTAGACGCACAGTTCGGGACCCCCTACCCGAGATCCGCCGGTTTTGACACCGACAATGCCCCTGGCCATCAGGTCAGATTTGGAAGCCAGAATTTTGTGGCTGATATCCACGGAGACTTGATCTTCGACAGATTTGAGCCCATGATGGTTGTCCCCAGCCACCATGATGAACATGACCTAGATCTGTCATCTGGACACGCACAGGAGATAGCGCCTATGACCTCCCTGGCCCTAAAGCCGGAGCAAACTGCGTCGTCCGAAGATGGGAAGCTTAACCCCACCACGGAGGCCACAGACTCATCGGTGCTCGAGCCGCACACAGACCCAACATCAGGCTGGGCTTGTGTCACCGGAACCTCGGACTCGTCTCCGGCCATGGGTTCCGAACCACGTGCACTCATGTCCACCAAACCTTATTGGGCGCCCGTCTTGGAATTCAGCTCTATGGACATCTTCCAGCACTCGCCTTCTGGCGATGTGTTAAACTCATTAAAATCCCTCTCCTTGTCAGGGGACTCTCAGCTGAACTATCTCCGGTTTGAATGGGAAGCGGATGACGAAGAACTTTGTTTCCCACCCACCACCCAGTTTATAGCCACTGTCAATGACTTAACCGACATGCTTGATTACGACTCCGAAGACATCGACGGTATGGACGACAATGCCGAAGAGGAGCAAGAACCATTGCCTACAGGGCGTTGGACAGCCACCTCCTCGTATGGCATATACATGGTTGATATACCCAAAGAAAAAACAACGGCGACGATGAAAATCCAGTCGAGGATAAACCTCCTGAGATATAGCCAAAGCGTCGATGTCAGCGGTGCCGCTCTAAACCACGCCATAGTAAAAACAGCAATACCATCACAGAAGAAGACAACACTCCGGACGGTGCCGAAAACAACGAAGACCCCGTTGAGCCAACCTCCTAACAGGAAGAACGGGAGGATGGCCGAGTCAGCCCTGGCGAATAGGCCATGAATGAAGACTTGGAGGATAGCAATTATCTTCCGCTCTCTGAGGACGAGGTGAGACTTGGTGACGAGGATTTTATCGTGCCTGAGGAGCCCGCCGAACAGGAATGCTTTAAGCGCCGGCTAATTGCCACTGCAAGGAGCCTGAAACTGAAGCAGCAGCAGCTTCAAGCTGATCAAGATCTGCTCAATGAAAGATGGTCTGATGTCCTGGCAGCTGAGGAATATGGCCTCGAGCGGCCAACCAAAATCCCTGAAGCGCAAATTGTTACCACAGTTCGATGACGAGGCGCTAGAGCCCATCCTACCAAGGTACAATGCGGCTAACCGACCACCACGTGGCTGGGACAAAGAGGCACCTCGAGTCGAACACCAGCCCGCGCTACCTCGTCGAACAAGCAGAAATACAACAGCTCGGGGATATACACATGACCTGCGGCATGAGTTGGAAAATAGAGCAGGTCAGACAAGATCGATCTATGGATCATGGGGGGTGTGCCCTGATGCGCGACGATGGCCACCCGGCGGAACGTGACAAATATAACCACATCCAGGCCGAAAACCGCTGACGAACTCCATCCGAGCTACATCATGACCTGGCCCGATATAGAGGCGCCGCACACCCCCTTTGCTTCACTGATGAAGTAATGGGACACGATTTCCCAGAAGGTTTTAAACCCGTGAACATCGAATCATATGATGGCACAACAGACCCCGCGGTATGGATTGAGGACTTTCTTCTCCATATTCATATGGCCCGCGGTGATGATCTTCACGCCATCAAGTACTTCCCGCTCAAACTCAAGGGACCATCTAGGTACTGGTTGAATAGTCTGCCCAAAAACTCCATTGGCAGCTGGGAGGACCTGGAGGACGCCTTCCTCGACAACTTCCAAGGCACATATGTCTAACCTCTGGATGTCGATGACCTAAATCACATAATCCAACAGCCCAGAGAGTCAGCCAGGAAATTCAGGACTAGGTTCTTAACTAAAAAGAATCAGGTCGTCGACTGCCCGGACGCCAAAGCCCTAGCAACCTTTAAACACACATCCGCGACGAATGGCTGGCCAGACACCTCGGCCAGGAAAAACCTAAGTCCATGTCAGCCCTTATGGCACTCATGACCCGCTTCTGTACGGGCGAAGATAGCTGGCTAGCCCGTAGCAATAACAATACAAGCGAACCTGGCACTTCTGAAGCCAGAAACAGCAATGGCAAGCCCCGACGCAACAGACATAAGCGTCGAAACAACGGTGACAACACCGAAGACACGGCGGTCAACGCCGGATTCAGTGGCTCTAAGTCCGGTCAACGGAAGAAGCCATTTAAGAGAAATAATCCGGGCCCGTCAAGTTTGGACCGCATACTAGATCGACCATGCCAAATCCACGGCACTCCTGATAAACCAGCTAATCATACCAACAGGGAATGCCCGGTCTTCAAACAGGCCGACAAGTTAAATGCCGAGAAAAAAGAGAAAGGGTCGCAAAGAAATGAAGACAACGAGGAACCCTGACCACCGAATATAGGGGGACAGAAGAAATTTCCCCCTCCCCCCAAGTCAAAACGGTGAACATGATATACACCACCCATATCCCCAAGAGGGAGCGCAAGTGTGCACTCAGGGACGTCTACGCGATGGAGCCAGTCGCCCCAAAGTTCAACCCATGGTCATCATGTACGATCACCTTCGATCGCAGGGACCATCCAACCAGTATCTGTCATGGCGGTTCAGTCGCACTGGTTCTCGACCCAATCATTGATGGATTCCACCTTACGCGAGTCCTCATGGACGGTGGCAGCAGCCTAAACCTGCTTTATCAAGATACAGTGCGCAAAATGGGTATCGATCCCTCAAGGATCAAGCCCACAAAAACCACCTTCAAAGGTGTCATACCAGATGTACAGGCCTGCTGTACGGGCTCAATCACACTGGAAGTGGTCTTCGGATCCCTGGATAATTTCCGAAGCGAAGAGTTGATCTTTGATATCGTCCCCTCCCGCAGTGGCAACCATGCACTGCTCGGACGAACCACATTTGCTCGATTCAATGCGGTGCCGCATTACGCCTACCTCAAGATCAAGATGCCCGAACCACGTGGTGTCATAACGGTTAACGGAAACATGGAACGCTCCCTCCGTAATGAGGAGCACACCACGGCCCTTGCAGCAGAAGTACAGAGCAGCCTTTTTAGGCAGAACCTCAATTCGGCAGTAAAGCTCCAGGACGCCATCAAGCGAGTCCGAACTACTCTGCAGCAGGACAGTCCAGCCCGTCCAGAGCGTGACTACCGATTCGGCCTCCGTCCCAGTCCCAATCAAGCGGTGACATATGTGCCGCACGTACATAACTACGCACATAAAATACCATGGGCATGGACGGAGGCACAACTAGACCGAGATCCATAATGTGGCTCAACCGCCCCTGGATCCGCATACCTTCATTTTTTCTTTTTCTTTTCAGGTTTTTATCTTCTCGAGGCTTTTCTGATAACTCGGACCCATCACGGGACGGATACACCAAGAAGGCAACGAGCTTTGACGTACAAGGGAACCCCCAGGTGGTCTCTGTAACGATTATTATACCTGTTTTGAATACCCGCACGCAGCTCACCCTTGGTCATGGCATGTCAAATAGCCTTACTTGCTTATCGCATTACTTGTACAAGTACGCCTTGATGTATTAATCAAATTACAATGGAAAATAATATGCGGCTCAATATTTGCGGCGTCGGCTTATTACTTGATTTTTTTCCTTGTCTTTGTATTTTTTATCAATTGCACCCATACATTCTGGTACGCATTACTTCGCCAGGGGCTTCATCATGCCCCGCAATACAGCAAAAAAGTCCGAACACTTTTACAGTACAGTTCGGCACCCCGAATTTATAGAATTATATGCATCGGCTCCGAATCATGTCTTTGGTCAATAGTTGGGTTGCCCGGCTCATGTGCTTACTACCTTACGTTCCGCTATATCGGCTAGGGTAGTGAAGGGAGAACTACTGCGATTGTGTCCTGGTTCTTCCGGACCTTAGTAGAGAAAGCCGAAAACTGACTGTCATGATGCGGCGAGAGCTGGTCAGTTGTTCGAGAGGATTCAAATCCTTAGAGAATTTTTCCGCATTATGTGAGGAATCGGTTTTTATCTGATTAGGCATGTATAGCACCCCAAGTTCGGCCTTCTGAACACCAGGGGCTGCACGAAAATTTTCATTATCAAATTCCTATGGCTAAGTGAGGGTGATAAAGTCGTATAGTCCGATTGCCTTGTTCGTTGCGCTAAACACCTCCTTTAAGGACCAAAATGTGGAGTAAAGAGTGTTTAGGTTTATCCCGAACACCCCCGTACTATCTACGTGGGGGCAGAAACCGATGACTGGCCAACTCTCAGATTTCATAAACGGACGCACAGAAGGTAAAAAATTTGAATAACAGACATTACATTACATAACAGATCTATTTCATATTAGAGGACAGGATAACAAGAGTGCGTTCATGGGAATATGATATCCTTAGCACATTGCTCCGCCACTAGAGGGGATCCCTCCAGGACACTATCAAAATACAGTTCGGGTCAGCGGTGCTCCTTGCCCTCAGGCGGCCCCTCGGTCATCAGCTTCGTGGCGTCCATCTTCGCCCAATGCATCTTAGCACGGGCAAAGGCCCGCACGCCTTTGATACAGACCAACCGCTTGATGGCTTCAAGGCGAGGGCAGGTGTTGACAAGCGCTTCACGAGTCCAAAGTAGCTGCTAGGCATGGCTTCGGCAGGCCATAGCCGGATTATCAAATCCTTCATGGCTAGTTCAGCCGCCTTATGCAGCTCGACCAGCTGTTCAGCTGATTGCTAAAGGGCACAGGATGTTTTGGTCCCAGGTATTATGACCAGAACAACTTCTCCGTTGAGCTCCCCTCTTTGGCTCGATAGAATTCGGCAGCGTCTGACACACTGCATGGCAGATCCACAAACATCCCTGGAGAGCTCCAAAGCCGGGTAAGCAAAAGGAACATTTCCTTCACATATCTGCTTTGCATAATGAAAGCCTTACCCGCCGTAATCTTTTTGGCCGCCTGAATTTCCTAGAGGGCACCTGGGCTTCGGCTTGGGCATCTTGTGCGCTTTAGTGGGCCTTGGCAAGTTTGGACTCTTCATTCTTAAAATCATGCTCCAAGGGCTCGTACTTCTTGACGGCGTCCTAGAGCTCTTGCTGGACCTCGCTGACCCAGGCCTCTTGCTTCTCGCGCGTGGCTCGTTCTTTGGCCGCTTTGTCCTCGGCCTCGGCCAACGCCTTCTTGAGGGCCGCTACTTCGGTCGTGGCCCCTAATAAAGTTCATGACACTTTAGTCAGCACGAACCATTCATCCTTCCTAAATATATACACAGGTTACTGCATACCTTGGTTGTCCTCCAGCTGCTTCTTCACGAGGCCGAGCTCTTCCTCGGCCCGCTCAAGGTTCTGCTTCAGCGTATGAGCAGCAGCAGCCAGCAGCGACGCCTTCTTGTTCATATAGACATTTTAGATTAGACTCCTGTGAAAAATTATTTGATCCTCTATCTGGGTTTTTTGTTCCGAACACCGGACAGAGTATTAGGGGCTACTATCTACACCGTGACAATATCTTTACAAATACATTAATTACCTCAAAGCCTGTTAGAAGGCTAGTGCAGGCTTCAGTCGGTCCACTTTTCGCAGACTGGACCCTCTCAATCATCGTACCCATAAGGGTACGGTGTTCTTCCACAATGGAAGCGCCTTATAGCACTTCCAGTAATCTATCCGGTGCCTCTGGATGGACAGAGGTCACCGACAGAGTTGGCTCGCCCCCCTGTTTCAAAAGAGGCGGCCTGCCTGAGTCTGGAGCCATATGGGTCTCCGGAGCGGTATTCGGCTGGGGGCCGAATTGGATACGGTCCCCATCGTCGGTGTCTATGGGGGTTTGCTCCCCCATGTGTTCAGCAACCGGGGTTTTACCCTCCGGCACCACCTGGACGGCCTCCTGATCCTCTCCCTGGACTGGGATCCTTCGAGACAACACCTCGGTGTTGTCCACGGACTTGGGGGAGTAGGCCGTCGGAAGGGACCCACTATCCATCGCCGATGGGTCCAGCGATCCCTCCGAAGAGGACGATAGCTCGATGTTGGACCGAGCCGGACTGCAAATACGTAAATCAGCACATTAAAACAGTAAAGTAAAAAAGGCCGGATATATTACTGTGTCCGGGCACTTACGATTTGGCCAGGGGCTTGACCCTGGGCTCCCACTCCCCGCCGCTGTTGGTGGTCGCTGCGGAGTTGTCCGGAAGGGAAGTTTTCCCCTTCTTGGATGCCTCGGCCTCCCCATGTGTGGAGGTCGTCCTCTTCTTTCTTCCCCCAGCAGGGCGGGGAATGGATTTCTTCTTCCTCATCCTCTTCCTCGTCACCTTCGGCGACGGAGGAGTGATCCTCGGCGTCTTCGGACATTGCATCCGATGCACCCTTGTGACGGAGACCATCTCTGGTCCCCTTGGCCTTCTTCTTGGCCTTCTTCTCCGGCACCACGTAAGGCACCGGAAACAACATCTTTGTCGGAAGTGGGGTTTCTGGGCCTTCAGGCAGCGGAGCCGGACAGTCAATCCGCTTTGCTATCTCTATCCAGGCCTGAAAAAATTGATAGGGAGGCTTGGATTCCTTCCTCAAGTATGCCAGTAAAGGGTATACCTTAAAAACATGAAAGAACTTATCGGATTAGCGTTGACATTTTAAGCTAAGCCCACGATCCTCGGTCGTGGGCAGTGGTGTCTCGTCGGCCTTGAAGAGCACCTTCCAGATGTCTTCGTGCGTCGTGCCGAAGAGCTCTAGTAGCGTCTGGTGCTTGGCCGGATCGAACCCCCACAAATAGCAAGTCCGGCGTTGGCATGGAAGGATCCGGCGAACGAGCATAACCTGGATCATGTTGACGAGCTTGATTCTCTTGTTTATCATGTTCTGAATGCACATCTGGAGCCCTGTCAGTTCGTCCGAAGAGCCCCAGGCCAGGCCTTTCTCTTGCCAGGAGGTGAGCCACATCGGGACTCCGGATCAGAATGTGGGGGTCGTCGCCCACTTGGTGTTGTGCGGCTCGGTGATGTAGAACCACCCCGACTGCCACTCTTTGACAGTCTCCACAAAGGAGCCTTTGGGCCAAGTGACATTGGGCATCTTGCCCACCATGGCACCTCCGCACTCTACTTGTTCACTGCTCACCACCTTTGGCCTCACATTGAAGGTCTTCAGCCATAGGCCAAAGTGACGTGGGATGCGGAGGAAGGCCTCGCACACGACAAGAAATGCCGAGATGTTGAGGATAGAGTTGGGGGACAAATCATGGAAGTCCAGCCCGTAGCAAAACATCACTCCGCGGATGACAGGGTGGAGAGGGAATCCCAGCCCGCGGACGAAGTGTGTGAGGAACACCACCCTCTCCTGGGGCTCCGGGGTAGGGACGATTTGTCCCTTGGCCAGAAGTTGATGAGCGATTTCCTTGGCTAAGTATCTGGCCTCCCGGAGCTTCTGGATGTCCTTCTTATTGATGCAGGAGGCCATCCACTTGCCTCCTGCTCTAGATCCGGACATGATTGGAGTGTTTTTTTTGGGCGGAGAAGGTGAGAACTTGGGCACTGGAGCTCGAGAATGGATGGGCAGAGGAAGGAGAAGGCGTGGGTGAACAAGAATGAATCCTTATCCCTTTATAAAGGCAGTAAAAGTCATGCACCTCCCAACTCGCCTTAAAATTCGCCTATTTCCCAAGCATCATGCAAATGACACGGTTGGGTTACCCATGCCCGTATTGATGAGAATCCCGTGATAAGGGGACATGATCTCTGCTTTGACAAGACATGCCAGTGAAACCGCACCTCAAAATATGGAGTGGCAGTCAAAAAATGGTTCGAATAATGACCGGGCAGTGGCGTGATGTCGCGCTACAAAAAGATGTCAGCGGATTGGACTCATGAAATATTAATACTCTCTACGGTGGTGTGTGGTACTTGTTTTGCAGAGCCAGACACATTTTCTATGTTCGGAAGGCTATGTTGGAGTATTCGTAGAAGGAACCCGCCTTACAATGCCGAAGACAATCTGCGCGCTGGACTTATTGTCATTGAAGCCTGGTTCAGGGGCTATTGAGGGAGTCCTAGATTAAGGGGTCCTCGGACAGCCGGAATATATAATTTGGCCGGACTGTTGGACTATGAAGATACAAGATAGAAGACTTTGTCCCATGTCCGGATGGGACTCTCCTTTGCATGGAAGGCAAGCTTGGTGATTCAGATATGTAGATTCCTTTCTCTGTAACCGACTTTGTATAATCCTAGCCCCTCCCGATGTCTATATAAACCGGAGGGTTTAGACTTATAGGGTTTAGCCACAACAATCATAACCTCATAGGCTAGACTTCTAGGGTTTAGCCATTACAATCTCGTGGTAGATCAACTCTTGTAATACTCATATTCATCAAGATCAATCAAGCAGGAAGTAGGGTATTACCTCCATAGAGAGGGCCCGAACCTGGGTAAACATTGTGTCCCCCGCCTCCTGTTACCATTAGCCTTAAACGCACAGTTCGGGACCCCCTACCCGAGATCCGCCGGTTTTGACACCGACACTGTTGACCTGTATTTTGCTACTGTTATCAGAAAATTAATGTCGTTGTTTAGTGCTATACTTGTGCTCCCTAATTGACATGCCAAATCTTACATTGAATGTGAAGCTTGTCTGCTATTGAACCAAGAGATGAAGGGGAAGAACAATCTGAAGAAAAACAAAAATCAACTCCCGGTGCTGTAATGAAGCACTGGAACTATGATGACACAAGTAATGATATAGTTTTGCATCTTAATTTGTTCCTATGGCTGGAACGAGTGATTGTTTTGCCACTGATTTGATGCCACTCTTAATGTAATATGTAATTATCCCTACTTGTGCAAATAGGGATCTTATTTGAAGATAACATATATATTTTTAGTGGAACTGCACAAGAAGATGATGGAAACATTAAACTAATCGAGGAATATATAGTAAGCATGGCAACCACAGAAGATAACAACAGATGGTTCCCGTGAAGTGCTTCATCTATATGCTCTACACAATATGCCTCCTGAAAAAGGTTGGTACCGGCCCACGGATTTCGTCCATATGATTGAGCTTTGTCATCTCTATTGGTGTTGTGCTACTATTTAGCTACTATCATGAAGTGCTTCATCTGTGCTGTTTTAAATATTTCCTTTCCTTTCTTTTGAGCAATCCACAACAGGATCCTCCTCCTCTGAAGAAGAATATGGAGTACCTGAAGTGCCTAGTGAAGGAAATATGCCAAGAGGCAATAATAAAGTTGTTATTTAATATTTCCTTATTCATGATAAATATTTATTATTCATGCTAGAATTGTATTAACCGGAAACTTGATACATGTCTGATACATAGACAAAACAACGTGTCCCTAGTATGCCTCTACTAGACTAGCTCATTGAACAAAAGATGGTAAAGTTTCCTAGCCATGGACATGAGTTGTCATTTGATAACGGGATCACATCATTAGTAGAATGATGTGATAGACAAGAACCAACCATTAGTTTAGCATTATGATTGTTCAGTTTTATTGCTACTGCTTTCTTCGTGTCAAATATATATTCCTCCGACTATGAGATTATGCAACTCCCGGACACCGGAGGAATGCCTTGTGTGTTATCAAACATCATAACGTAACTGGGTGATTATTAAGATGCTCTACAGGTATCTTCGAAGGTGTTTGTTGGGTTGACATAGATCGAGATTAGGATTTGTCACTCCGAGTATCAGAGAGGTATCTCTGGGCCCTCTCGGTAATGCAAATCATATGAAGCCTTGCAAGCAATGTGACTAATGAGTTATTTACGGGATGATGCACTATGGAACGAGTAAAGAGACTTGCCGGTAACGAGATTGAACTAGGTATGGAGATACCGATGATTGAATCTCGGGCAAGTAACATACTGATGACAAAGGGAATAACTATATTGACATTGCGGTTCGATAGATAAAGATCTTCGTAGAATATGTGGGAACCAATATGAGCATCCAGGTTCCGCAATTGGTTATTGACCGGAGAGGTGTCTCGGTCATGTCTACATAGTTCTCGAACCCGTAGGGTCCGCACGCTTAATGTTTGATGACGATTGGTATTATATGAGTTATGTGTTTTGGTGACCGAAGGTTGTTCGGAGCCCTGGATGAGATCACAGACATGACGAGGAGTCTCGAAATGGTCGAGAGGTAAAGATTGACTAGCACATATGCCCGTGCTTTGCAACGGGAGAAATTAGTCTATACATTGAGGGAGTCCTAGACTAAGGGGTCCTTGGACAGTCGGACCATATACTTTAGCCGGACTGTTAGGCCATGAAGATACAAGATAGAAGACTTCGTCCCGTGTCTGGATGGGACTCTCCTTTGCATGGAAGGCAAGCTTGGCGATTTGGATATGTAGATTCCTTTCTCTGTAACTGACTTTGTACAACCATAGTTCCCCCTGGTGTCTATATAAACCGGAGGGTTTAGACTTCTAGGGTTAGAGTTACAACAATCATAATCTCATAGGCTAGACTTCTAGGGTTTAGCCATTGCGATCTCGTGGTAGATCAACTCTTGTAATACTCATATTCATCAAGATCAATCAAGCAGGAAGTAGGGTATTACCTCCATAGAGAGGGCCCGAACCTGGGTAAACATCGTGTCCCCCGCCTCCTATTACCATTAGCCTTAGATGCATAGTTCGGGACCCCCTACCAGAGATCCGCCGGTTTTGACACCGACATTGGTGCTTTCATTGAGAGTTCCACCCTGTCGTCAGAGATAGGCTTGATGGCTCCATCAATCATCTACAACAATGCAGTCCAGGGGGAAATCTTCCTCCCTGGACAGATCTTCGTATTCGGCGGCTTCGCACTGCGGGCTAACTCGCTTGGCCATCTAAAGCAGATCGATAGCTACACCCCTGGCCATCAGGTCAGTTTTGGAAGCCTGAATTTTGTGGGCGATGTCCCGGAGATTTGATCTTTGAAGGATTCGAGCCCATGATGGCTGTCCTCGGCCACCACGATGAACATGACCTAGATTTGTCATCTGGCCGCATACAAGAGATAGCGCCTATGATTGCCCCGGCCCTAAAGCCAGAGCGGACTATGTCGTCCGAAGATGGGAAGCTCAACCCCTCCGCAGAGGGCACAGACTCGGGGGCGCTTGATCCGCACACAAACCTAGCACCGACCGGAGCTTGTGTCACCGGAACCCCGGACTTGTCTTCGGCCATGGATTCCGGACCACGTGCATCCGCGTCCATTGAACCTGATTGGGCGCCGGTCTTAGTGTTCAGCTCCGCGGACATCTTCCAACACTCGCCTTTTGGTGAGGTGTTAAATTCACTGAAATCTCTCTCCCTGGCAGGAGATTCTTGGTCGAACTATGTCTGGCTTGGGTGGGAAGCGGATGACGAAGAGCTTCGTTCCCCACCCACCACCCACTTTATAGCCACTGTCGATGACTTAACCGACATGCTTGATTACGACTTCGAAGACATCGACGGTATGGACGATGATGCCGGAGGGGATTAGGAACCACCACCTACAGGGTGTTGGACAGCCACCTCCTTGTACGACATATAAATGGTGGGTACACCCAAAGAAAACAACGGCGATGATGAAAATCCACTCGAGGATAAACCTCCTGAGATACAGCCGAAGCGCCGACGTCAGCGGCGGCGCTCTAAGCCACGCCGTAGTAAAAACAGCAACACTGTCACAGAAGAGGACAACACTCCGGACGGTGCTGAAAACAATGAAGACCCCGTTGAGCCAACCTCCGAACAGGAGGAACGGGATGATGGGCGAGTCAGCCCTGGCGAACAGGCCTTGAACGAAGACTCGGAGGATAGCAACTACCTTCTGCTCTCCGAAGACGAGGTTAGCCTCAGTGATGAAGATTTCATCGTGCCTGAAGAGCTCGCCGAACAGGAACGCTTTAAGCGTCAGCTCATTGCCATTGCAAGAAGCCTGAAAAAGAAGCAACAACAGCTTCAAGCTGATCAAGATCTGCTCAATGAAAGATGGACTAATGTCGTAGCAGCCGAGGAATACGGCCTCGAGCACCACCAAAAGCTACCTGAAGCGCAAACTGTTACCATAGTTCAATGATGAGGCACTGGAGCCCGTCCTCCCAAGGTACAATACGGCTGACTGACCACCACGTGGCCGGAACAAAGCGGCCCCTCAAGTTGAATACCAGCCAGCACTACCTCGCCGAACAAACAGAAATACAACAGCTCGGGGATATACACACGACCTGTGATGCGATTTGGAAAAGAGAGCAGGTCAGACAAGATCGATCTATGGATCACGGGGGCGCACCTCGACGCGCGACGACGTCCATCTGGCGAAACGTGAGAAACATAACCACGTCCAGCCAAAAACCGCAGACGAGCTCCATCCGAACTACGTCACAACATGGCCCGATATAGAGGCGCCGCACACCCCCTCTGCTTCACTAACGAAGTAATGGGACATTATTTCTCAGAAGGGTTTAAACCCGTAAACATCGAATCATATGATGGTACAACAGACCCCGCGGGGTGGATTGAGGATTTTCTTCTCCACATTCATATGGCCCGCAGTGATGATCTTCACGCCATCAAATACCACTACAAAAAAAGACACATCCGTGTCATTTTGGGCCGAACAAAAAAAATTCTGTCATACATATGACACTTCTATGACGATAATTGTGACAAAACTCGGTATCATCATAGATGTGGTGGGCTCCTACTTCTATGACAAAAAATCATGACAGAAAATGGGTTTTTCGTCCTGGGCGGGCCGGAGACGCAGCTGCATGACATTCTTTGGGCCGTCCATGATGGAAAAAACCATGGTAGAAGCGAGGGGGAGGAAAATTTCGGGGAGTTGCCGGTTACGGTGGGAGGTCGGGGGCCGAGCGATGCGCGTTTCTCTCGTACACGTACGCGCTTGTGGGTGAGGCGTTGGCTCTAACTGAACCCAAGCGAGGCGTTGGGCTCTAACTGAACCCGAGCGATTGCACTGCAGGCTATGCATTACTGAACCCGAGCGATCGATCGATGGCTGTTAACTGAACCCGATGGAGCGATTCCTTCGCTACTGCTGCTAACTGAAGCCGATCGATTGGATGAACAGTGAGCGTTGCGGGGGGGTGGATGAACAGTGAGCGGTGGCGTTGCCTCTGGATGAACAGGCCCCCGTGGTGTGGAGGGTTGGATGAACAGTAGATGATGGAGGGGTGGCCGTGGAGGGGTGGTTGAACAGGACCCCATGGTGTGGAGGGTTGGATGAACAGTAGACAATGGAGGGGTGGTTGAACAGTAGCCAGTGGAGTAGTGCGCGGTGGAGGCTGGATGAACAGGAGCCCGTGGAGGCTGGAGGAGGTCGACGGTAGCCCGTGGAGGCTGGAGGAGGTCGACAGTGGAGATGAACAGTATCTCGTGGAGTCCCGTTTTGCGGTACGCCACACCCAACCCGATGATCAGGACCCCTGTTTCGACCGTAGGAGTTCCGTTTCCTCCGTTTTGCGGTACGCCGCACCCCTCCCGATCAACAGGGCCCCCGTTTCGATCGTAGGAGGTCTGTTTCGTCCGCTTTGTGGTACGCCACACCCCTCCCGATCAACAGGACCCCCGTTTCGACCGTAGGAGGTTTGTTTCCTCCGTTTTGCGGTACGCCACACCCCTCCCGATCAACAGGACCCCCGTTTTGACCGTAGGAGGTCCATTTCCTCCGTTTTGCGGTACGCCACACCCCTCTCGATCAACAGGACCCCCGTTTCAACCGTAGGAGGTCCGTTTCATCCGTTTTGCGGTACGCCACACCCCTCCCGATCAACAGGGCCCCCGTTTCAACCGTAGGAGGTCTGTTTCCTCCGTTTTGCGGTACGCCACACCCCTCCCGATCAACAGGACCCTGTTCCGAACGTAGGAGGTTCGTTTCCTCCGTTGTGCGGTACGCCAGGCCTCGTTTCCATCGCCTGTTTCGTCCAAGCCGGTTGGCTCCCACGCGTTCCGTTGCCTCCCGATGAACATGACGCATTCCGTTGCCTCCCCATGAACACGACGCATTCCGTTGCCTCCCCATGAACACGACGACAACACTGTTTCTCCATTCCGACCCAGCCATGTACATATGCGCGAGTAGGCGTTCGAGACCCTGCCTGTATGTACGTACGTGGCCGTATTTTATTTCTTGCACCCTCGCTGTTGTATGTATGTATACATGCTACGTGCGCGCCTCTACTATGACACGTGCGCGCCTCTACAACGACCAGTATGTACATACACATTCGCGACTAGAATGACAATGCTATGTATGCTTCGACCAGGTGGGTCCCGACTGTCAGGCACTTCCTTGCCTACGAAGATGTAGCTGGTGGGTCCCAGCAGTCAGGGGGGCGAATCGTTTTTTTTTTTACCCGGACGCACTTCCTTGCGTGCGAAGATGTAGCTGGTGGGTCCCAGCAGTTAGGGGGGCGAATCGTTTTTTTTTGCCCGAACGCACTTCCTTGCGTGCAAAGGTGTCGCTGGTGGGTCCCAGCGGTCAGGGGGGCGAATCATTTTGTTTTTTGCCCGAACGCACTTCCTTGCATGCGAAGATGTAGCTGGTGGGTCCCAGCAGTCAGGGGGAAAAGTTTTTTTCGCGAAATACAGTGGCCCGTCCGGTGGGTCCCAGCTGTCAGGTGGAGGAATCATTATTTTCCGCGTAATAAAGAGGCACTTCCTTGCTGCGGCCGTGGACCCAGCTGTCAGCCTCTCCACATACAGTCCACGTCCGATGGAAGTTGTTCCTTGACCACGTTGACCATGCCGCGCCGAGAGCACCAGGGCGGTGGATGACGACGAGGCCTAGGAAGGGGACGACAGGGAGCCGGGGAAGACGCGGTAGTGGAAGCCCGCGCGGAGAGGAGTACGAGGGTTCACTGGTTCGGCTGCGGTGTGAGGCTGCCGTTGCCGTAGGGCCTGGCCAGCGGTGGGGATAGTAGGGGGCGGTGAGGCCTCCGCGGCAGCACAGCCGGCCACGGGAGGCAGGAGCATGCGGCACGACCGGCGCTGCTTTGGGCGGCTGGAGCAAGAAGACCAGAGGTTGAAGAAGCACTACGGTCGTTGGATGGACATCGTACGGTCACTGGAGCTAGAATCGTTCATATTGACTAAAGTTGACAAAGGCCCCCGTCCCAGTCAACTTAGTAGGCCCACAAGTCAGCCTCCCACCATGGTGGGTCCCAGCTAGCAAGGGGAGTATTCATTTTTTTGTGCGTAATAAGGAGGCACTTCTGGTGGGTCCGAGCTGACAGCGCGGGGAACGTTTTTTAGCAAAATACGCTGGCCCGTCCGGTGGGTCCCAGTAGTCAGGTGGAAAAAGTTTTTTCACGAAATAAGGTGGCCCGTCCGATGGGTCCCTGCTGTCAGGTGGAGGAATAATTATTTTGCGCGTAATAAGGAGGCACTTCCTTCCGGCCGCCTGGACCTAGCTGTCAGCCTCTCCACGTACAGTACTCTTCCGATGGAAGTCGGTCGTTGACCACGTTGACCACGCCGTGCCGAGAGCACTAGGGCGGTGGTCTGGATGACGGCGAGGCCTAGGAAGGGGACGACGCGGAGCCTAGGAAGACGCAGAAGTGGTAGCCCGTGCAGAGAGGAGTACGAGGGTTCACTGGTTCGGCTGTGGCGTGAGGCTGCCGTCGCCGCAGAATAACAGGGGGTGTGGGTGAGTAGAGGGATACCCTGGGCCAGCGGTGGGAGTAGTACGGGGCGGTGAGGCCTCCGCGGCATCATAGCCGGCCATGAGAGGCAGGAGCACGCGACACGACCGGCGCTGCTTTGGGCGGCTGGAGCAAGAAGACCAGAGGTTGAAGAAGCACTATGGCTGTTGGATGGACATCGTACGATCACTAGAGCTAGAATCGTTCATATTGACTAAGTTGACAAAGCCCTCCGTCCCCGTCAACTTAGTTGGCCCACAAGTCATCCTCCCACTATGGTGGGTCCCATCTAGCAGGGTGGGTATTCATTTTTTTTGTGCGTAATAAGGAGGCACTTCCTTGCGCGCGAAGATATAGCTGGTGGGTCCGACATGTCAGCAGGGGGAACATTTTTTTTGCAAAATACAGAGGCCCTTCCGGTGGGTCCTAGCTGTCAGGTGGAGGAATCATTATTTTGCGTGTACAGTCCACGGCCGATGGATGTCGTTCATTGACCACGTTGACCAGGCCGCGCCGAGAGCACCATGGCGTTGGATGACGGCGAGGCCTAGGAAGGGAACGACACGGAGCTGGGGAAGACTCGGCAATGGTTTCCCACGTGGTGGGGAGTACGAGGGTTTACTGGTCCAGCTGCCGTCGCCGGCAACAGGAGGTGTGGGTGAGTAGAGGAATGGCCTGGCCAACAATGAAGTAGGGTGGGGCGGTGCGGCCTGTGCGGCAGCACAGCCGGCCACGGGAGGCGGGAGCAGGCAGTCCCACCAGAGCTGGTTTGGGCGGCTGGAGCAAGAAGATCAGATATTGAAGAAGCAGCACGGCCGTTGGATTAACATCCAACGGTCACTGCTGCTAGAATCGTTTGTGGACTAAGTTGAGAAATCCAAAGTACACGTCAACCTAGTAAACCCACAAGTCAGCCTCCAAGTCTATCCCAAACAGCATACAGCCCGAAATTTCTAGCCAGATTCAAATTAATTTTAAATCTAAATATACCTTAATTTAAATAATGAAATTTTACCCGCACAAAAACAATGAAATTTAAAATATCAAAATCCAAAAGAAAACAGTATTTGGGAACTAATTGCCTGTTTGCTGTATTTTTTTCATTTTACAGCCCATTTATTATTACTTATAGCCCATTTATTATTACTTATAGCCCATTTCTTATTACTTATAGCCCATTTTCTGGGCAAAATGCATCCCTCCTCGTCTTGAAAGATTTTTGGCCCAGCAGGGCATAGAAAAGCAAGTAGGCCTATGTTGGTTATTCTGCAAAAAACAAAATAGCTGGCTAGCCATTTTTTAGAAAGGAAAAAAACAAACTGGGCTGGTCATGTGCTAAACATATGAAATAAAAGTCTGGGCTAGACGGGCCACGGGTCCCACACAACCCAGTTGATACCCTTCTTCGTCCCGAAAAAACAAAATTACTGCGCGCGCTGCTGGGTCCCTACTATCATCCTCACCATGTACAGTCAGCTCCTTATTCCTCTCGGTTGTTGACCATGTTGACAACACCGGAGGGCGGTGCCACGGCAAGCGAACCAAGGCGGAGGACGATGGTGAGGCTCGCACGGGAACGAACAGGAGCCGGGGAAGATCACAGCCAGTCGTGGGAGGCGGGAGCAGGCGGTCCCGCCGGCGCTGGTTTGGCTTTGGCGGCTCGAGGAAGAAGAGACTGAAGAAACGCGACAGACGTTCAATGTCAATCGAACGGTCAAGGTTGGCACAATTGTTTTTTGACTAAGCGGACACCAAGTAGCATACATTTTTATATATAGGAAGAAAACTGCGAGGAAAATGCGTTCGTCTGCCGTCCTCCTCACAAGGAACGTTCGCCACATAAGTGACTAGCACCCTTGGTTTTCAACCGAGAGGTCTTGGGTTCGAGTCCGAGGAACTCTCAATTTTGTCCTCCTTCCTTCCTCGCAAAAAAAAGGGAAAGAAAATCAAAGACTTGGGAAGGCGTACAGAACAAGTTAGTGTACCAGTAAAGAGACGTTGCCGAGTTTTAGAAAAAAGAAAGATGTGCTCCTGTAGCCGGTTCGAATCCAAACCTAGACTATGACTATATATGGTGCTATGCTACTCTGCAAGTAATGAAACTGACATATCCAATGTTCGCTTCTCCTCTTCTCTACTTACTCTGCCTAGCATCAGAAGCTCTAGCTGCAGCAACCATGTCCGTTGGCTGCTCGTCCACCTGATCTTCAGCAGGCAACAACCAGATATGCGCCAAGTCGCCACCCGTACCATCGCCTGTGGGTTTCATCACACCCCCGCTAGCACGCGCACCGCAGCCGATTGCTCATCGCAACCCGCTGCCGTTGGTGTGGTGCCACTGCTGCAAATCACGCAGAGTCATCCGTCGCGTCTCAACCACAATCTGCAACCCTGGCCGAGTCTTCTACAAATGCCCGAATCATGGGGTAATAATATGTTTAAGTGTTGTCCTGCTGCTTTTAGTTGCTGATTTTTTTAATAGTTTGGTTGATGATCTTCCAATTTGATTCGTGCAGAAAAGGGAAGATTCGTGTGATTTGTATTTCTGGGAAGTTGCTAATGTGGGGGAATGCAACTACACTGATTATTTGGTTAGCCGAGGAATCCCAATACCAGCAGGTTGGGGTGTTGGACAAGTAACTGAAGGAACGGCAGAAGAGGAAGATGCAGAGCAGAAGGTTAAAGATGCAGTTCCTCTGATCATGGCCAAGCAAGAGCTGCTGAACGGCCTTGACAGCAATGAGGAGATGAAAGAGCTTGTGAAGATAATGGGCAAAATCGATGTGCTCTGTAGGATGATTATCTCTTTATTAGGAACATTTGTAGGAGCTTGTGAAGATATTAGGAACATCTGTGTTATCTTGTACATCAGGAGCAGTGTAAGCATCATCTTGTTGTGCAACTTCATTAAACGAATTCCTCTGCTCAAACCTTTGCAATACTCTCCAGTCATCGCTACGTGCAAATGTGTCTTCCAAGAAAAATATCTGTGTTGCTTCATTTGCCAAAATAAAAGGCTCGTTGGTCTGGGACGCCGCCTTGACATTGATGGATTTGAAATAATCATCAGCTCTGGGTTTTGCGATCCTGGAAAACAGGTTATACCAACGACAGCACAACAGAACCACACACCAATGATCCTCGAAACTGGAGATATACTGCAACTGAACAATGTCTGTTATGTTAGCATACATTTCAGTTGTCTCTTTGTCATACGTATCCGTGCTCATGATGGCACTGTTTTGTGTCTTCCTGCCTTCGTCTCGTGCAAGGGTGTTGTAGCGCACATCTTCAACAACGCAAGATTCATAATGTCTTACCCGAGTACCAAGACCCATTGCTAGTGAGTAAAGGGCACCATCAACTGCCTGCCCATCCTCCCGCATCTTCTTAACCTATGGTTAGAAAATAGACAACCTGATCATCTTATGTACTCAATATATTAAAAAAACTGACAGTGCACTTCAAAAGCTTACATGGTTCTTGAACCATTTCGCAAATCCTGCCATAACCAGTTTGTCAATGTTTCTTGGATTTTGCGGCAGTAACTCCTCTTTGTAGATGCTGCACAACATAGTGATCGCGTCAAACATCTAAATATATAAGAATGTGCTGCAAATTTAGTAGATTATGATGTATAAGCTGCAGTACTGCACTTACTTGATATAAGGTAGTATCTTAGGATAGTTATTCAACACATACCAAACCATTTTGTCCAAATCTTTAGGTTTGTCCTCTTGTCGACTCTTCCCTGTAACTCGAACAGAATAATCGAAAACATTGAGCCCGAAATTGTCTTCACCCACCTCTTTGCTAAGCTAATCAGCTCCTTCCATGTATTTTGAGCAGAATGTCAACGCTTCTGTAGCAATGTAGGCCTCTGCAATGGAACACTCGGGTCTAGCTCTGTTCCTAACATAGCCCTTGAAAGTGCCTAGCCGCCTTTCAATAGGGTACATCCAGCCATACTGTACTGGACCTCTAAGTAGTGCCTCATCAGGTAGATGAACAGCCAAATGCACCATCACATCAAAGAAGGCTGGAGGATATATCTTCTCAAGGTCGCATAGGATAGTTGGTATCTTGTCTCTAAGACGCTCCAAAGCATCTATCCTGATATTTCTACTACAGAGTTCCCTAAAAAATTGTCCCAACTCTACAACTGCTCTATATAAGTCAGGGCGGCCCAATCCTCTAAGGATAACAGGTAAAAACCTTTGAAGTAGGACGTGGCAGTCATGAGTTTTCAACCCTTGTACCTTGTTTCCATCTGCACTGACTCTCCTTTCAGGGTTGGACGCAAATCCATGTGGAATCTCACACATGATAGGACCTCGTAGAATTCTTTTCTTTTTACCTTGTCCAAGACGTACACAGCTGGGGCCATATCCCGTGGTTTACCTTCATCTTGCACCTACAAATCCTTTCTGATACCCAGGTGTGTCAAATCAATCCTAGATTTTAAGGTATCTTTCGTCTTGCCTTCAATGTTAAGAAGTGTGCCGGTAATGTTGTCACATATATTTTTCTCGATGTGCATCACATCAAGATTATGCCGCAGATCCAAATATTTCCAATACTCCAAGTCCCACAAAGTGGACCTGCGGGTAAACAATAATCTCTCTTCTACCGTGCCATGCTTCCTTTTCCCACTAACATTACCAGGATGGTTTCCTGGTGTAATATGCCTGACCTTCTCTAATTCCACTTGCAACTCATCGGCGGTGAGCCTCTTTAGCGCATCACGGTTTTCATGCTTTGCATTGAACACATGTCTTCGGTATTTTCAAGGATGCGGCTTGTCATTGGCAAGGAAACGGCGGTGTCCAATGTAACAAATCTTGCTAAGTATTGCGTATGACAGCGGATTCCTGTCACAGCGAACACATGCATTGTAACCATGTGTCGTTCACCCTGACATAGTGCCCAAAGCCGGATAATCATGGATGCACCAAATTACAACAGCAGCAGAAAGAAATCGGCTGGTGGGCTGCTATATAGGTCTCGAGTGAGAACACCCTTCCATAGCTGTTGAAGTTCCTCCACAATAGGCTCCATGAACAAATCAAAATCCTTTCCAGGACTTTTTGGACCTGGGATGAGCAAGGCCATCATGTAGTTTGATTCTTTGGTGCAGACATTTGGAGGCATGTTGTAAGGGATAACAAGCACTGGCCACATGCTATATGTGGCGCTCCGGTGGCCAAATGGGTTAAATCCATCTGAAGCTAAGCCAAGTCTAATGTTTCTTGGGTCAGCAGCAAACTCTTTGTGTTTATCATTGAAGCTTTTCCACTCACTACCATGAGATGGATGGCTCATTACATTCTGATCTCTGTACTCCTAGTTCCTAGAATGCCACAGTACATCCTCTCTTGTTTCAGCATCATGAAACAACCTCTGCAATCTTGGTGTAATTGGAAAATGTCTCAGAACATTATGAGGAACCCTCTTCACAGCATCGCCATCTTTCCATCTTGATGATTTGCATTTCGGGCATTCACTTAAGTTGGCATAATCCTTTCGGAACAGAACACAATTATTCTTACAAACATGGATCATATCATATCCAATTCCAACTACACGAAGGAAATTCTTCATTTTGCTGTAGGTGTGTGGCAGCTCAGACGCATCTGGGAAAGATTTGCGGAAAGCAGCCAACATCGCATCGAATGATTTGTTGGTCATCCGCTCAGATGTCTTCACCTGAAGAAAGGTGACCATAGCTGAGAATACTGACAGCTTATTTCCTGGGGTGACAACAATGTTGCATTGTTCCAACATGCGGGCCCACCGGTTTTCTTCTGCAGGTGAAAGTTCACGGAATGCGCAAGCATTTCGTAGCATTGTTTCAATGTTGGTCAAACTCACTGGCTCCGCCACCACCACCTCCACCTCCTCCTCCTATTCTACCTGAGCATCAGGCAGATCAAGATGGTGATCTTCTTCTTCCACGTAGTCAATAACATTGACGTTCACAGCTTCACCATGATGAACCCACCTAGTATATGTGACCGACATCCCATACAAGTGTAGATGATTTTGCATAGTTGACTGGGGTCTTGTAACTGAATTCATACAACTGCTACACGGGCAGAGCACATCTGATTTCGGATCACCGTACTCAGCTCTGATAAAGTTCATGAAGTTTTCAACCCCCTCGACATATGCAGCGGAGAATCTTCGAGCAGAAGTTATCCAAGTCATGTCCATCTGTTAGACATACAAATTAGTTCTTCTACTAGATATTACAGGAAAAACATATATGCTTTTTTATGAAGTCCAGAAAAAAATACCTAGGTCGATGTCTAAAGCTATGGCAAGATATTTGGACGAGCAGATCTAAGTAACGAAATATATGTAAAGCTAATTCAGCAAACAGATTTGAGTGTTAAATTATGGCAGGTTGTCTTAGCAGTCAATGAGGCCGAGCACACAGCCATCAAACTATCGAAGGCCATCGCAGCAACAAAGATCGAGTATAAAATGGTGTAGAGCTATTTCACCTAACAAATTGGCTACTAGACCATGGCAATCTACGTCACAATAAATATATGGCAGGATATTTTAGCAACTAATCGGCCTTGGCATGCCATCTCAGCAAACTACTTCGGCAAGGAAGCTTGAGTGCAGAATAGGGCAAGGAAGCTTCTTAAGCAGAGCATATTGACAGTAAACTACTTTGGCAAATAGTGAGATTAATAGTGTCTATCAGCTAACATTCAGCGCTACACCGACATGAACGGGGCCTCAGTCTAGAATGCGCATACCGTGGGAGAAGCTGACCGCCGTGTGTCTCCACACGAACGTCGCCAGCGGTGGCGGCGCTGACCGCCGTGCGCCTCCACAAGAACGTAGCCAGAGGTGGCGGTGTGGCTAGAGGACGGCAGTCTACGAGAGCGTACTGTGGGAGCGAGAGGATCACCGTGCATCCCCTCGACAAACCGCGGCACCGATGTATCGGCGCGGCGGGGAGGGCGGCTTTGGCAGAGCGAATGGAGTGGAGGGGGGACGGGGGGAGGGGGGTTTGGGTAATATTTGGCCGAAGGGCGGTTGAATCGAATTTGGGGGCAATTTTTGTGTGGGGGGAGGATTTTCGCGTGGTGGGCGGGGGGAGTTTGGCGCATGGTCGGTTTCTCCAAGTGCAGTCCCACGTGTCAGTGAAGAGGCAAGCCGAAGCGCGTTCCGTTTGCGTGAGCCGTGTGCAGGATCGAACGTGTGTGGGGTGCAATGCGACCGTGACAGGAGTGCTGTGAGTGTACAGCCTTTTTTTCCTTTTAAACTAGGTGCTTCGCCCCCTCAAAAAAAATGTTGCTTCGCGCGATCCATCGATACTACTACTAGTAATCCGGTAATCCCGACTAAAACGGCGCGGCCGGGTCTTTTCCCGCGCGATATGCTGGGAGGTTGGCTTAGTTGGGTTTTTTAGATTTGTCTCAGTTGGTGATGATGGTGTGCCTGTCATCCTGCAATATAGGTCGTCCAATCTATATCTAACGGATAGGAAGGAAACTATGACAATTTACCCGCACTCCTCTCCACATTTGCAGATAAGGCTTTCCCTCGTTCATCCTTTTCTCCCACAAGATCTTGATCTTCCATGCAACGCACGGGCATCTTGCTAGTACTCCTACAATATGTATATTATTGTGAAAGTTCATATACACCGGCCGAGATTAATGCAAACAGGGTAGATTTTCATTACATTTCGAACTTTTATAGGATAGAAAAATAAAAGAAACCCGACCCTAAACCTATTCTATGGTGGCGACTGACGTCCTCCATCTGCGATCTCTATGTACGGGGGCGGGGTTCAAGACCCATGAAGTGAAGGTGTGGTCTCCGGCGAGGAAGAGTAGAACATGGGATACGGACCGGCCAGTTGGCACACCATGCCCTACCGCCTCCCATGCCCTACTCATCCTCGGAGGAGTCCCCGACCTTGGCGGTGCCGGACGTTGGACGGCGGCAAATAGGACGCGTGGCTGACGGTGCTCCCATCATTGGCTACCAGCGTGGCCACTGCTTGTGCGGTCGCGTCCGCGTCCGGCTACGCCGCTATTGCGTCGCGAGAGGCGACTTGAGCGAGGGCGACGACCTCGAGCTTCATCCCCGAAGACAAGCTCTCCCGCAGAGCGTTCGCACTTGCGGTCATGGCAGATGTGGTGCCAGGTAGGAGGACGATGCGCTATGGTGTGGAGGTTAGCTGGGTTTTACCGCTTTAAGTAGCGCATTCCAGTGAGGCCAAGCGTCCGGGTGCGTCATTAAGTCGCCGGAGTTGGTTCCTCGGGCACCGAGCCTCTTAACGACGACATACGAACGGACGACATGAATGCGGGCAGCTGGCGCCGGCTGGGAACGCATCGTGCGATGGCGCGAGGGACGAGGGCTTTGGTGTGCCAGGGTAGTCAGTTGCGGTCGTGGCAACGTTGGAGATGCCCTTTGCTCAAATGCGATCCCCGCATGTCATTGAAAAAGCAAGACGACCCGACATGGTCTCAGGTCCAGAGGATGCAGTTGGCCGCGCTACACCACTCCGCGGACGCGTCGCGGTGCCCCGTGCATCCTCGACGAGCCGGGTGTTGGGGTGTGTTTGGATTGTGGCCAAAGTGCACCTTACCAAAATTTTGGTCATGACCCAAAGATTGGTCTTTGTTTGGATGGTTGCCATTTCTTTGGCATGCCAATGAACTCTAGCCAACTCTAGTTCATTTTTCTTGCCAATGTCGGACAACTCATGGGCAACCAATACCTCAACCAAAATTTTGGCTACCCAATGCTTTGATGGGGCAACCTTGGGCACAAACCAAACATACCGTTGGTCGTGCCACAGCACTAACGCCACCCTCGGCACACTGAAACTGACCGTGTCTATCAACGATATGAGCGTGTCGCTCACCGCGGTCGCCGTGTCCAGAGGCGATGCTGGAGCTGCGCCCCGTTGTTGGCCCCAAGACCCCAACGACCCACATGAACGGTTGTCGGTGGCGAGGAGGTCGTGGGCCAGCTCCTCCATTGGACTAGTCTGCGCTACATCGTTCCGACGGGTGTGCCCCACATGTCGGTTTCCCTGTTTTCCCGGCCATATTCGAGCGTCAGTGCTCCGCATTGCGCATTAGGCCTTTTACTATGTAGGCCCAGCGAGACAACGCATTGTTTATTTGAGTCGTTCAAGTGTAATCATGTGGCGTTTGCTTATATCTCATTCCTCTCCAACCCTCTTCTACATCGATCATGTCGCCCTCCAGTCGAGTCCATCCTCCCGCATGCCTCATTTGAACATTCCGCCGAGTATCATTCGCATGTACCCACCCTAGTCCTCTTTGAATAGATCTCCGGACCCCGAGATGAAATCGAGAGGGAACGAGTGGGGGCACGTGATACCTAAGGCGGATTCAAAATTTTGAACCGGTGATCATAGCATCCGCAAATCATATATAAAGGGTATTCAATGTTTGTTTCGTTTTTGAACGTACAATATACTCCCTCCTATCCTTTCTACTTTACATATAATTTTTATGTGTAGTCAAAGTATCTCTACTATGATAAAAAAGGTATCAACATTCAACAACGCCTAATCAATATTGTCAGATTCGTATGTACTCCTGATTTGTACTCGAGATGGTTTCCAATTTGACTATTGACAAGATTAATAGTACTCCTTTCACATAGGTGAGTAAGTCATCTTAGGTTGTGCACCGTGACCAAGGAGGAGGGGAAAACGAGAGACATTAATGTTTATTTGCTAATTAATAGTATTGCATGCAATGAACTAACCACTGCATGTCATGTTTGATAGTCTCAGGTCATTAAAAGCATGCACACTTGAAAGTGCAACTATCCCTAGGTGGTTTTGGTAATTCACATCAACATATAGCTCATTGAGCTAATACTATTCCAAGACAAATATTTCAGGAAAGCTCAATGAATGGCATGGCATGGATGATGAAAGTGGATCCCTCAAAATATTAAGGACAAAGGATTGGCTCAAGCTCAAAAGCTCAAGACTCTACATTTTATATTTTAGTGATCCAAGATCACATTGAGTCTATAGGAAAAGCCAATACTATCAAGGAGGGATGAGGTGTTGCTTAATGAGCCTCTTGCTTCAAGTGCTTAGTGATATGCTCCAAAAACCCTCAACTACTTTCTCATATCCACATATGACCTAAACCTAAAAGTCAAAATCGGTCCTACCGATTCTTTCTATCTGACGCCACCGAGTTCAAATGTCATAGCCACTGCCACAAACCCTAGGCAAATCGGTCTGACCAATAGGGATCTCGGTCTCATCGAGATGGGATTGTAATCTCTCTGTTTCCCTTCGTAACGTTTCGGTCTAACCGAAGTGAACGATCGGTCCCACCGAGATTGCAATGTAAACTCTTTGTTTCCTTTTTGTAACATTTTGGTCTCACCGAAATGAGCGAATTGGTCCCACCGAGTTTACCTCACCAACTCTATGGTTAGCTAATTACCAAAATCGGTCTCACCGAGTTTGTGTAATCGGTCTCGCCGAGATTACGTTATGCCCTAACCCTAACCATATCGGTCCTACCGAGTTGCATGTCGGTCCTACCGAGTTGCATGTCGGTCCCACCAAAATTACTAATGGTCACTAGGTCTACTGAATCGGTCCGACCGAGTTTGTTGATTCGGTCCCACCGAGATTGGTAAATTGTGTGTAACAGTTAGATTTTGTTTGGAGGCTATATATACCCCTCCACCTCATCTTCATTCATGAAGAGATCCATCAGAACAAATCTACACTTCCAACTTACCATTTCTGAGAGAGAACTACCTACTCATGTATTGAGGCCAAGATATTCCATTCCTACCATATGAATCTTGATCTCTAGCCTTCCCCAAGTTGCTTTCCACTCAAATCTTCTTTCCACCAGATCCAAATCCTATGAGAGAGAGTTGAGTGTTGGGGAGACTATCATTCGAAGCACAAGAGCAAGGAGTTCATCATCAACGCACCATTTGTTACTTCTTGGAGAGTGGTGTCTCCTAGATTGGCTAGGTGTCACTTCAGAGCCTCCGACAAGATTGTGGAGTTGAACCAAGGAGTTTGTAAGGGCAAGGAGATCGCCTACTTCGTGAAGATCTGCCGCTAGTGAGGCAAGTCCTTCGTGGGCGACGGCCATGGTGGTGTTGACACCAGATTTTGGCACGGTCGATAACTTATTTAAGATGGCGTCAAATGGAGAAGTGATCTTCATGAAAGAGTTCCGTATTGTCGATATGAACATCTTTGAAGTTTGGGTCATCGCAGTCCGATTTCATCTCGAAGGCCGAAACTATGCTCAAAGTACTAAGATCTTATATTCAGAGTACAGTTTGGCTGATTAAGCCCCCAAGACGACCTTAAATGGAAACATTATCTACATGGATTGTCTTTGTCTCGTCGAAACGGTCGATTTTGATATAAAAATCGTTCCAATCCGAGTTCGTATGCAAAAGTTAGAGCCATCGGAATACAGCCGTGTCAGGAGGCAAAAAACTGGCGCGCCCCACCAGATACCGTGTCTGATGGGTAGCGCGAGGATAGCCTGTTTTGCGCGACCGATTTGACCCTTAACATGACTTCTGATCAAAAAACGTTCAACATAAAAGTTGTTCGTCTCGTCGAAACGGTCAAGATTGCTTTTGGGCTCGTTTCCATCCGAGATCGTTTACCACCACAAAAAAGACCCGCAAGATGCAGCCAGTTTAAACCGAACAGTTTTGGAAAGTTCGGACAAAACCAATCCGAATTTGACTAGGGTTTTGGACGTGAATCCAAGCCTTTTCCTTGCACGGGAAGTCCAGCCGCCTCTTATATACTTAAGGGGTGACGGCCGATTGAACAACACACAATCGAACAATCATCTACCACTTTTATTTTTTATCTTTTCTCCTTAACCCTAGTTCTTCTTCTTCCTCGTTCTTCGTTCGTTCTTCTTTTGCAGGGCGGCGAACCTCGAGGCCCTAGGGGCGGTCAGGCCGACCTAGGGCAGCCCATAGCCGCCGTGCACCCTGACGGGGTCCCTCCCGGGCGTGTGGGGTTTCAGGTCCTCAAAAGCGCCCGCCGGATTGTCTTGCGTACCGCGCTTCCGGCGGGTCTCCTTCGACGTGAGATGCGGTGCATCACCCTCGGCGTTGGAGGTACACGGTGACGTGTTCGTGTGCGAACACACTTTTTGGCGACTCCGCTGGGGACGAAGCTTTGAACGGTCTCCAGCCCATTTTTGCTACGAAGAGATCGTCATCTAGGGTTTGCAATCTACAAAGGTAACATGAATACCCAATTCACTTATGTAGATGCAAATAATACATATGTTGTTGCTAGATCGTCTAATGAGCATATTGTATCGGCTAGCCCTAGTTTTATCAATCATGCATCTAATTATGTGCAACAGCCGATTCAGAATAATCTTCATGCTTTAACTTCATATAATTTTAGCAACATGCAACATATGTATCCCAACTCCCATGCATCGGCAACCCCACAAATCTATATGCCGATGAACAACATGAGGAGTTCGGTTAATCATGTTGAGACACCCCATGTAGGAACTTCCAATAGTATGCAACAAAGTGTTTCGACTTTTTATTCATCGGCAAATAACTTGCAGTATGTTAATCCAAACGTGCCGGTGGATAGGGGAATTGCCCATGCCACTACTAGTTATTCGGCCAATTACCCTCAAACATCGTATGCTACACCTCATGTTACGAATTTTTCGGCACCATACGCAATTGTAGATATTCGTGATTCGGCTCCGCACCTTCATGCTCATGACCGAATAAGTGAGAATTCTACCAGAGCGCATGTGTCTTTACCTAGTAACGTCGCATATCATGTTGCCCCTGCACAATTACAGAAATTCGGCAACACACCATTGCTGAAAGTGTCTCAAAGTATTGGGGGGCAATCCGATGAAGATTGGGCTGAAATTGGTCAAAAAAAGCTTAAAGATAGACTAGCTACAATGTTTGCTGAATTTAGACAAGAACAAGCAACCTTGCAAATCAAAGAAAGAAAGAGTGGTGATTCGGATAACAAAGTTAATTCGGTTATTAAAAAAGCCGAATCAAATAGTATGTGTACCGAATCTATCAAAGAAAAAGAGGATGCCAAGGCATTGGAGAGTCATTCAAAAGTGGAACAAAGTATTATTCGAGTGATACAACCATCATGCTCTCCCAACGTAATTGAAGAGGTATGTCTAGCAAGTGACTTGCCTATCTTCCGATTTGGTCGCAACTTTATTGTCGATGCTTCTATAAGAAAAATTCTAATAAGTAATTTTGAAAGACCAATGAAGAAGGGTAATTTACTTGTTAGCAACAAAATTGTTATAGACTATATCGGTCAACCCATTGCACCATTTATAAAGACCGATAATGACTTATTGTTGTGGCCAAAGCTTTCCCCGTTGCTTTATCTAAAGTTCATATCTAGTTGGGTAGCTTTGTTATTTCTTAATTGGCTTGCACTTTGTCTCAATTGAGACATGTGTGTTCTAAATATTTTCGTATCGGAATTTTAAAGCCAAGGTTAATTTCTTTTGAGAAATCCGATGCTAATATAATATCTTATCCAAAGACACCGGAGATAGAGTGGAAAACACAATGTATAGTCGAATGGGAAGATTCTAAATCTGAACCATTCGTTTGCTTATCTTCAAAGCCGTTCACACAGCAAGATCGGCTAGAAAGCAAGAAGTTTACCTTCAATTCAAGCATGTGTGACCAAATATTTGATTTATTGCTAAAAAATAATTACATAAGAAAGTTGGGGAACGTAGTAATTTTAAAAAATTTCCTACGCACACGCAAGATCATGGTGATGATATAGCAACGAAGGGAGAGTGTTGTCTACGTACCCTCGTAGACCGAAGCGGAAGCGTTGACGCAACGTAGAGGAAGTAGTCGTACGTCCTCCGGTTCAACCGATCCAAGTACCGTTACTCCGGCACCTCCGAGTTCTTGACACGCGTACAGCTCGATGACGCATCCTCGACCTCTGATCCAGCAGAGGCGCCGAGGGGGAGTTCCGTCAGCACGACGGCGTGGTGACGATCTTGATGTTCTCCTATTGCAGGGCTTCGCCTAAGCACCGCTACAATATGACCGAGGTGTAATATCGTGGAGGGGGGCACCGCACACGGCTAAGGAACGATCAATGATCAACTTGTGTGTCCTAGGGTGCCCCCCTACCCCCGTATATAAAGGAGGGAGGGAGGAGGTGGCCGGCCCTAGGGGGGGCGCCATGAGGAGGGGGAAACCTACTCCAAGTAGGTTTCCCTCTCTTTTCCTTATCTTATTTGGAGGGGGAAGGAAAGAGTACTAGTATTAGGAAGTAGTACTAGTAGTAGTAATAGGACGAGGGGGAAGGAGAAAGGAAAGGGGGGGCCGGCCCCCTTCCCCAATTTGGATTGGGCTTGGGGGGCGCGCCCCCTTCCCTTGCTCCTTCTCTCTTCCTCCTACATGGGCCCAATAAGGCCCATATACCTCCCGGGGGGTTCCGGTAACCTTCCGGGGCTCCAAACTTCTCCGGAACCTTTCCGGTGTCCAAATATATCTGTCCAATATATCAATCTTTATGTCTCGACCATTTCGAGACTCCTCGTCATGTCCGTAATCATATCCGGGACTCCGAACAACCTTCGGTACATCAAAATACATAAACTCATAATATAACTGTCATCGAAACCTAAAGCGTGCGGACCCTACGGTTCGAGAACGATGTAGACATGACTGAGACACATCTCTGGTCAATAACCAATAGCGGGACCTGGATGCCCATATTGGTTCCTACATATTCTACGAAGATCTTTATCGGTCAAACCGCATAACAACATACGTTGTTCCCTTTGTCATCGGTATGTTACTTGTCCGAGATTCGATCGTCGGTATCCAATACCTAGTTCAATCTCGTTATCGACAAGTCTCTTTACTCGTTCTGTAATACTTCATCTTATAACTAACTCATTAGTTACATGCTTGCAAGGCTTAGGTGATGAGCATTGCCGAGAGGGCCCAGAGATACCTCTCCGACAATCGGAGTGACAAAACCTAATCTCGAATTATGCTAACTCAACATGTACCTTCGGAGACACCTGTAGTACTCCTTTATAATCACCCAGTTACGTTGTGACGTTTGGTAGTACCCAAAGTGTTCCTCCGATAAACGGGAGTTACACAATTCTCATAGTTACAGGAACATGTATAAGTCATGAAGGAAGCAATAGCAGAATACTAAACGATCAAGTGCTAAGCTAACGGGATGGGTCATGTCAATCACCTCATTCTCCTAATGATGTGATCCCATTAATCAAATGACAACACATGTCAATGGTTAGGAAACATAACCATCTTTGATTAATGAGCTAGTCAAGTAGAGGCATACTAGTGACTATATGTTTGTCTATGTATTCACACATGTATCATGTTTCCGGTTAATACAATTCTAGCATGAATAATAAACATTTATCATGATATGAGGAAATAAATAATAACTTTATTATTGCCTCTAGGGCATATTTCCTTCAAAGAATTCTTGATCACCATGTCAAGCCATCAGTTCAAGGACGAATGTATTGTAGGTTGCATCATTTGTTCAAACATAATTTTGAGGATTGCAATATGTTTCGTCAAATAGTTAAATCCGCCATTGAAAAAGGACGATTGAAATTTGTTGAGACACCAAGAGATGACCAGTCTATTCCGATTGGTCTCGATGGCAGAAAGTTTTTGCATCGGCTGCTTCAAGCCGATCCATTTAAAGAGGAGGTAAAAACTGTAGGTGATGGGGTCAAGCTTTCAAGTAAAGAAGTTGTTGAAGAGCATAATGAACATAATTTTGAGGGCGAGAATTCCATCGAAGCTACAATGGAGACGCCAAGGACTGGGGGGCAGCAAGCAAATCCAATGATTGGTGCAAGCACAACCAAAGGAAACAAAGGCCGAAATAAGCGCAAGTGTAAGAGATCAAAAATCACCTTCGTTGAACTATTGGATAAATATCAAAAGAAGAGTGAAGAGAAGAATGCTTATCGGCCAAATCATGCAAAGAAACCAAGATCACCCCCAAGGCGCAAATATGAGGATTGGTATTGGCAAAGTGATAATTTTAATGCAACATATTCATATCCTTATTTTGGGCCGCCAATGCCAATGCCGTGGATGCCTCCCTATGCTCATATAGATACATATTCATCATGGGACAGTTATGATACAAGGGCACATTCTCCATCTTATTCTAGACCATCTCACCAATACTATGCAGCTCCAAGGAGATCAACATTTGAACAATCATGCGTCAAAGACCGTTTCAATCATAAAGAATCGGTCTGGTGCACAAGGAAGAATAAGGAGGTGGTCGAGCAAATCTACCGCGTCAAAAGAGATGGTCGTAAGAGTGCCACTTCAGATATGATATCAAATGAAAAAGAGCCAATTAAAGTGTTGACATTGGCTACAAAAGGCAATGAGGCAAGTCAATCAAGTGCCAAATCTGAAGGGAAGAAGTTGAGAGTGCACAAGGTAAAACAAGAATTGTCATTACTTCAAATAAAATCGCAGCTGGGATGCCCACTCGACTTATCGTATTGGCAAAAGAAGGAGTTGCGGAAGCTTAGTGCACAAGAACTTGAAAAGAGAAATATGGCGTGGGTTCCCAAAGTAAATATTCAAAATAAGAATTATGTGCGAGCTTCCTTTACAAGGAGTGCGACAAAGGTGAAGAAGGAAAAGAATGAAAGCTATGAAGGACCAAGCCGAAGGTTTCAACATCTTCGGTCCACACATTATCCATTTTCTTCAACAATGCCGTTGATGCCTATGCCATGGAATTCTTCATCAGGTATGGTTGGTTACCCTCAATGGGCTTATTTTAATCCATGGATAAAATATAATTTCGTACATCATGAAAGGGTATTACCAAATCATTATATGTTCGATTAGCTTCACTTTTGTTGCTAATCTAAATGGCCGATATATACTTATCGTCTTAAGAATATGCAAAATGGACGATGGAGTGTTGACATCGTCCTTAGAACAAGCCATGCGGAAGTTATTTTTCGGCACACAAACTTTGCCGAAAAATAGGGGGGCATGTGTTGACATCAGATTTTGGCACGGTCAATAAATTATTTAAGATGGCGTCAAATGGAGAAGTGATCTTCATGAAAGAGTTCCTATTGTCGATATGAACATCTTTGAAGTTTGGGTCATCGCAGTCCGATTTCATCTCGAAGGCCGAAACTATGCTCACAGTACTAAGATCTTATATTCAGAGTACAGTTTGGCTGATTAAGCCCCCGAGACGACCTTAAATGTAAACATTATCTACATGGATTGTCTTCGTCTCGTCGAAACAGTCGATTTTGATATAAAAATCGTTCCAATCCGAGTTCGTATGCAAAAGTTAGAGCCATCGGAATACAGCCCTGTCAGGAGGCAAAAAACTGGCGCGCCCCACCAGACACCCTGTCTGATGGGTAGCGCGAGGATAGCCTGTTTTGCGCGACCGATTTGACCCTCAAGATGACTTCTGATCAAAACACGTTCAATATAAAAGTTGTTCGTCTCGTCGAAACGGTCAAGATTGCTTTTGGGCTCGTTTCCATCCGAGATCGTTTACCACCACAAAAAATACCCGCAAGATGCAACCAGTTTAAACCGAACAGTTTTGGAAAGTTCAGACAAAACCAATCCGAATTTGACTAGGGTTTTGGACGTGAATCCAAGCCTTTTCCTTGCACGGGAAGTCCAGCCGCCTCTTATATACCTAAGGGGTGACGGCCGATTGAACAACACACAATCGAACAATCATCTACCACTTTTATCTTTTATCTTTTCTCCTTAACCCTAGTTCTTCTTCTTCCTCGTTCTTCGTTCGTTCTTCTTTTGCAGGGCGGCGAACCTCGAGGCCCTAGGGGCGGTCAGGCCGACCTAGGGCAGCCCATAGCCGCTGCGCGCCCTGACGGGGTCCCTCCCGGGCGTGTGGGGTTTCGGGTCCTCAAAAGCGCCCGCCGGATTGTCTTGCGTACCGCGCTTCCGGCGGGTCTCCTTCGATGTGAGATGCGGTGCATCACCCTCGGCGTTGGAGGTACACGGTGACGTGTTCGTGTGCGAACAGGTGGGATAGACAAGGTTGCTTCTTCATGGACCCTTCTTGGGTGGAGCCCTCCGTGGACTCGCGCAGCCGTTACCCTTCGTGGGTTGAAGTCTCCATCAACGTGGATTTACGGTAGCACCACCTATCGGAACCACGACAAAAACATCCGTGTCTCCAATTGCGTTTGAATCCTCCAAACCCTTCCCTTTACATTCTTGCAAGTTTCATGCTTTAATTTCCGCTGCTCATATACTCTTTGCATGCTTTCTTGACTTGTGCAAATATAGCTAAGATTTGCCAAAGTCTAAAATTGGGAAAAGGTTAAGTTTTTAATTGGTCAAGTAGTCTAATCCCCCCCTCTAGACATACTTCAAGGTCCTACAAGTGGTATCAGAGCTTTGGTCTCCTTGCTTTGATTTCCATAGATTTTGGTGGTCATAGCCTTGGTTTCACAACCTAGGAGAGTATGGCGTCTAGCGAGGGAAATTATCACCATAGAGGTCCTTACTTTGATGGCACTAATTTTGCTAGTTGGAAGCATAAGATGAAAATGCATATTCTCGGACATAACCCCACCGTTTGGGCTATTGTGTGTATTGGCTTGCAAGGTGAATTCTTTGATGGGAGGGAACCAAACCGTGAAGCTAGTGCGGATGAATTGAAGATGCTGCAATACAACACTCAAGCTTGTGATATCCTCTTCAATGGATTGTGCCCCGAAGAATTCAACAAAATCAGCCGTCTTGAGAATGCAAAGGAAATTTGGGATACTTTGATTGATATGCATGAAGGTACCGACTCCATCAAGGAATCCAAGTTGGATGTGCTCCAAAGTCAGCTTGACAAGTTTAAAATGAAGGATGGTGAAGGTGTTGCTGAAATGTACTCTAGGCTTGCTCTTATCACAAATGAGATTGCTGGCTTAGGAAGTGAAGAGATGACTGACAGATTCATCATTAAGAAAATCCTAAGAGCATTGGATGGAAAGTATGATACCGTGTGCACATTGATTCAAATGATGCCCAACTACAAGAATCTCAAGCCAACGGAAGTCATTGGTAGAATCGTTGCTCATGAGATGTCACTCAAGGATAAAGAGGAACTTCACAACAAGTCAAGTGGTGCTTACAAAGCCTCATGTGAATCTCCTACATCATCAAGTGATAAACAAACCTTCAATGAAGAATTGAGCTTAATGGTGAAGAATTTCAACAAATTCTACAAGAGTAGAAGCAAATAAAGAAGCTCTAAGTCAAGGTCCTACAATGACAAAAGATCTTCCAGTCAAGAGCGCAATTGCTACAATTGTGGGAGACCCGGACACTATTCTAATGAGTGTACGGCACCCTACAAGAGAAAAGAAGATTCTCCCAAGAGAAGAAGTAGAAGAGAAGAATCACCACCAAGAGAGAGAAGGAGTAGAGATGATCGTTATGAACAAAGAACATCCCGGAGAAGCAAGGATTCGGAAAGGAAGGACAAGTCATCAAAGAGCTACACGAAATGAAGACATCAAGCTCATGTTGGTGAATGGATATCTGGCTCCGACTCTGAACATCACTCTGAGACAAGCTATCACTCTGACTCTGAACATACTCAAGATGAAGGTGTTGCCGGTCTAGCACTTGTGTTGACCAACTCCTATGACATATTTGATTCACCAAATGAAGGAATTGGAAGATGCTTCATGGCTAAAGGCCCCAAGGTAACTCACCCTGAGTATGTTGATTTTAATAGTGATGAAGATGACTTGTTAGGTGATGATGATTTACTTATTGACAACTCTAGTGATGAATACTATGATGAAACGTCAATTAATCATACTAAACAAGACAAAACGAATGACAATGATAAGGAGAAGATTGAGCTTTTAACTAAAGAACTAAACACTCTTAAGTTAGCTCATGAAACTATCTTAGGGGATCATCGAGAACTTTTGAGGACTCATGAAAAGTTACGCTTTGAAAAGCTCAATCTTGAGCAAGAGCATGAGTTCTTAAAGGCAATCAATGATGATCTTCGCAAGAAAAGTTCTTCTTACATTGCCAAGCGTTTACTCTTATCTACTTACATGCCTCAAGTCAAGTCTAGTAACAAGAACAAGAAGGATTCTTCCTCTAGTAGTAACAATAATCATGCTAAATCCAATATTGTTGCTTCTAGTAGTTCTCTTGATTCCACTAATGATTCTCTTAGCCAAGTTACTCTTGAGCAAGAAAACAGCTTATTGAAGGGAATTATAGAGAAGGGTGTTTACAAAAGCCTTGCCGGGAGTAAGCAATTCGAGGAAATTGTACACAAGCAAGGAAGGCACCGAAAGAATCAAGGTGTTGGTTTTGAACGAAAGTTCAATGCCAATGGAGTTGAGTGGGAAGAAGATCAATACCACAAGACGAAGTTTTTTCCTCAACAAGAGAAGTATGATCCTACTTCCTTCAAGGGAACACAAGCACAAGATGATCTTCCACCACAAGACCACAAGAACAAAGGAAAGGACAAGCTTCAAGAGGAGATTGATGCATTTGAAGAAGCACCTAAGGCCTTGGTCAAGTGGGTTCCCAAGACTACGTCAAGTTCTACTTCATCAAGTACAACTACAACTCCAAGGATTCCCATCAAGATGATGTGGATCCCGAAGAAGAAGAACTAGAGTGTTCTTGAGGGTGACTCCACCAACATTCTTCACTCATATCATTATGGCAAGGACAGGTGCAATCAACTTCCATATCTTGCACTAGTTCAAGGAGTCACAAAACCTCATGTTGGTAAGGCAAGGGACAAGGTAACCTAATGCTTTCATGGACATCATCTTGTGTGTGCATCACTCTATGTCTATGGATATTCTTGTTTGTTCCTTGTGGGACTAACCCATGTAGGTATTGAAAGTGCAACTCACTCCAAAGGATTGCTCCAAATGATCTACATCAACATTAAGCATCCACATCTTCAACACCTACATGAAGTCATCATCGACAAAACCCAAGGTTAGTTCATCCCTCTAAGGGGGGTCTCACATCTAGGGGGAGCTTAACTCTAAGAATTGAGTCAAAGCAACTATAATGATGTGAACACATCAATGCATTATGTAAAAATGGTAACCCCACTTGAGCTTAAACGATGAGTATGACCTATGATCAAATGTTCTCATTTGACTCCTAAGTCAATATACTCATATATATAGATGACCTAGTCATCGCCAATTGTTTGATAGATGCTAGAATTGGTTGTGCATGCTTTGCCACATATTTCATTTGCCATCTTATTGTGTGAGCATGTTGGTTGCATATTTAACTCATTCGAGGACATCCACTTGTTGCTTTGATTGATTGGTTTCTTTTTCTTTTGCCAAGTGGATGGACAAGAATGCCTAAGAACCTTCTCTAGCTATCTATGATTTTCTTGTCTCAAACTCTATTCATGCTACACAAAATTTGATCAAGTCAGATTCGAACCACTCTGTGTGAGGAGCACTTGGAGTCCCCGATTCGTCATAGACTTAAACTTCCAAAACTTCTTTGTGTGTTTCGGTCTGACTGATTCTTCCATTTTGGTCATACTGAGATCACTAAGTCGATCTAGGTTTCAATCTCGGTGCAACCGATTCGAACTTTTCGGTCTCACCGAGTTGCTGCAACTGTCAACAGTTATGCATCTCGGTGCCACCGAGTTGTTCAACTCGGTCACATAGACAGTGTCGGGCTATATATACACACGGGCAAAATTTTGGAAAACTTTCTCCAAACCTCTCGCTCCCGCATAGCTCGCTCTGCCTTCTAGGTCTCCAGATCGTCGACTTCGTCGCCAGCCGCCTCCTGTCGCTGGTCTCCGCCGCCGTCAACGGATTTCATCCTCGCCGTTGCCGCCGTAGCGAGTTCATCAACGAATTAGGGTATGAACTCGATCACAGTGTTATCCTCGTCTAATTCTCAGCACATTGTGTATATTATGATTCTTGCCACGATTGAAACACATCTATCCAGTCAAAACAATCCATAGAATAGATGCGATTTGAAAATTTAGGGTTAGGTTTCCGCCGAAACCATCTCGGACCCACCGAGTTGAAAAACTCGGTCCCACCGATTCGGCTAACGCCATTGCACTAGTAACTCTCGGTCTGACCGAGAATTGCTAATCGGTGTGACCTATTTTAGGACTCAGTGAAACCCTAGCAGTCTTGGTGCCACCAAACTGTGACTCGGTCTGACCGAGATCACTAGTTTAGGTTCCAAAACTACTTCGGTATCACCGAGTTTGAAAATCGGTTGATCCGAAATCTTTCTGTGGAAAACTAAAACTAAGTTTTTGAATCATTCTTTTGCAAAAAATCTCTGCATTTTGTGATGCTCATCCATTCTATCTCATCCATAACTATTCACAGGGTCAGCAGTCAGAGTTCTCAACATGTCAGACCAAAGTGACAGCCAAAACAGGGAAGAAGAGCAGATTCACATGAGTGAGGGCACTAGTCCCTCCAGTTCCTCAGATGATGGCAGCAGAAGTACTCCTAGCAATTTGCCAAAAGCAGCCACAAGATCAAGAAGGAAGAGAACCTCAGACTCAGAGGATGAGGACTATGTGGTAGCTGAAGATGAGGCTACTTCCAAGAAAGTAGTGCTCAAAAAGTAGTATGGCTCAGCAAAGACCACAAAGCCTAGACTAAATAGGAAGGTCCCTACCAAAAGGACACCTATGCTGAAGGTCACAGGATCAACACAAGAACCAGAGAAACCTGATCCCAAGGAGCCAGCTACAGAAGGAAAGAAGAGAAAGGAAAGGGTCAGAAAGACCATGGCCAGAGTTGTTGGACAACCTTCCATGATGGAAGAGGAGGAGGAAGAAGAGGTTGCTACACCAGCACCCAAGGCACAGAAGCTGATGGGTGATACTATAAGGTCAGGGGTTGCATCATCAAAGCCCAAAGTAGCACCCAAAGCTGCCTCCAAGGCCAAATCTACACCTAAGAGGAATACCAGGAGTATACCAGCTGCTGAGAAGAACAAGGCCCCAGTGCCTGAAGTTGCTGCCGAGGAAGATGAAGAAGGACAAGTCCTAAGGAAGCTCCAACCCAAGATTCCAAACCACAACGATGCTCATCCAGTGGCTGAAAATATGAAGCTAAGGAAGGATGCAGGGCTCAAGCAATGGAGATTGTCTGATCCATACGCAATCAGGAGAAGAACTGCTATAGACTACAGGTTCCACACTAAGGAACAGCAGGACTTCTATGAGACTGTGTTGTTGGATAAGAAGCCCATAGTCTGTGACATGAGGTGGGTGGACTGGAAATACATGAAGGCCAATGAGGATCATTACCCAGGAGTATATGACAGCTTTAAGGCTTGTGGAGTTGATGAGTTTGTTGGACAGAAGTTCACAAAGTGGAATGATGAGCTAGTTATGCAATTCTACTCCACAGCTCATTTTTATCCTGATGGCAGAATTGTCTGGATGTCTGAAGGTACGAGGTACCAATCAACTATAGAGGAATGGACCAATGTGATTAATGCCCCAGAGGAGAAGGAAGATGACTTGGATGTCTACTCCAAGAAGAAGAAGGATCATAATTCCATGTCTCATATGTATAAGGAGATCCCAGACAAGGCCCTTGAAACTTTCAAGTTTGGGTCTGTCCACTTTCTTCTGTCAGGGCTGTCAACAATCAACTGGATTCTTAGGCACACTCTTTTGCCCAAGTCATGTGACCACAACATGATCAGAGGGCATGCAATTAATATGCTTCACATTTTTGATGTGCCACGGATATTCAAGGTCATGAGCCTCATAGTTGAGACTATCAAGAGGACAGCAGCAGACCAAAAGAGAAGTTGTGGGTATGCCCCACAAATCCAGGAGCTGATCAACTCAAAGATGGGCATAGGAAAGTATCTGTTGGATAAGGAACACTTTGTTCTCTATCCAGATTTTGAGGACAATCAAGTTGTCATGAATGAGGATGACCCATCATCAGTGCAAGCTCAAGAGAAGAAGGAGAAAGCAAAGAAAGAGAAAGCTGCCAAGATGCCAACTCTAGAGGAGGCATCTGAATACTTTTTGAAGAGCAAGCAGGACCAACTTGGTTACTTGATAGCATCAACTCTGAGGACTGACAAGGGGTTGGCCACCCTAACTCGAAACCAGGAGAGTCTGGAAAGAATCATGGAACAAAAATTCTATGATTTAGATGTCAAAGTAACTGAGATTCAGTCAGTTGTGGAGCAGCTACAGGATGACAAGCAGGAGAGGAAGGGCAGGACAACTACTGATGCATTTGCCAGAGTGCCTCGAGCTCAGAGATCAGCTGCAGAGCCTGTGACAGACACTAGAGCCACTTCATTTACACCAGCTACAGCTCCAGTGCAACCAACTCTAGCACCAACTCCTTCAGCTCCATCCACATCAGCTGAAGTCTTCGTCCAAGGAGCCATCTCTACACCACCAACTGAAGACCAAGCCTGAGAGACGATATAGTACTATGCATTTTCTAGGAACCTTTTGGTAACTTGATGCCAAAGGGGGAGAAAAATGTATAGATCATAGGCTTCGAGAGAGAGAGAGAGTTTGCTTTTGTTCTCTCTTGTCTTCTTGGTTGAACTTTGTTTGCTTTTGATTGCTTGAGATACTATGCTATTATCTGTGAGACATTGATGATCATGTGTTTGATCATAAGCTACACTTATGCTTGTTAGATGATATTATCTTATTTATCCTTATATGATCATTCACTTTGCTTGGTGATGAGTGCATGTATTCAATCTTTATTATTTTGAGCGCTCCACCGAGATGTATGTGACATGGAAGAGTAACCCATGAGCCTAATTCCTTGTGCTTTTGCAGTCCAAAGCAAATCTTAAACTATGCACAAATTTAGGGGGAGCTCTTGCTTATCACATACTTCTCAAAGCGACGATGTTTTTCTATCTTATTATCATTTGTTGAAGCTTTGACATATATGTTGTCATCAATTACCAAAAAGGGCGAGATTGAAAGTGCAACTATCCCTAGGTGGTTTTGGTAATTCATATCAACATATAGCTCATTGAGCTAATACTATTCCAAGACAAATATTTCAGGAAATCTCAATGAATGGCATGGCATGGATGATGAAAGTGGATCCCTCAAAATATTAAGGACAAAGGATTGGCTCAAGCTCAAAAGCTCAAGACTCTACATTTTATATTTTAGTGATCCAAGATCACATTGAGTCTATAGGAAAAGCCAATACTATCAAGGAGGGATGAGGTGTTGCTTAATGAGCCTCTTGCTTCAAGTGCTTAGTGATATGCTCCAAAAACCCTCAAGTACTTTCTCATATCCACATATGACCTAAACCTAAAAGTCAAAATCGGTCCTACCGATTCTTTCTATCCGGTGCCACCGAGTTCAAATGTCATAGCCACTTCCACAAACCCTAGGCAAATCAGTCTCACCGATAGGGATCTCGGTCTCACCGAGATGGGATTGTAATCTCTCTGTTTCCCTTTGTAACGTTTCGGTCTAACCGAAGTGAGCGATCGGTCCCACCGAGATTGCAATGTAAACTCTCAGTTTCCTTTTTGTAACATTTCAGTCTCACCGAAATGAGCGAATCGGTCCCACCGAGTTTACCTGACCAACTCTCTGGTTAGCTAATTACCAAAATCGGTCTCACCGAGTTTGTGTAATCGGTCTCACCGAGATTACGTTATGCCCTAACCCTAACCATATCGGTCCTACCGAGTTGCATGTCGGTCCCACCGAAATCACTAACGGTCACTAGGTTTACTGAATCGGTCCGACCGAGTTTGTTGATTCGGTCCCACCGAGATTGGTAAATTGTGTGTAACGGTTAGATTTTGTGTGGAGGCTATATATACCCCTCCACCTCATTTTCATTCGTGAAGAGAGCCATCAGAACAAACCTACACTTCCAACTTACCATTTCTGAGAGAGAACTACCTACTCATGTGTTGAGGCCAAGATATTCCATTCCTACCATATGAATCTTGATCTCTAGCCTTCCCCAAGTTGCTTTCCACTCAAATCTTCTTTCCACCAGATCCAAATCCTATGAGAGAGAGTTGAGTGTTGGGGAGACTATCATTTGAAGCACAAGAGCAAGGAGTTCATCATCAACGCACCATTTGTTACTTCTTGGAGAGTGGTGTCTCCTAGATTGGCTAGGTGTCACTTGGGAGCCTCTGACAAGATTGTGGAGTTGAACCAAGGAGTTTGTAAGGGCAAGGATATCGCCTACTTCGTGAAGATCTACCGCTAGTGAGGCAAGTCCTTCATGGGCGACGGCCATGGTGGGATAGACAAGGTTGCTTCTTCGTGGACCCTTCTTGGGTGGAGCCCTCCGTGGACTCGCGCAACCATTACCCTTCGTGGGTTGAAGTCTCCATCAACATGGATAGCACCACCTATCGGAACCACGACAAAAACATATGTGTCTCCAATTGCGTTTGAATCCTCCAAACCCTTCCCTTTACATTCTTGCAAGTTGCATGCTTTAATTTCTGCTGCTCATATACTCTTTGCATGCTTGCTTGAATTGTGTGAAGATTGCTTGACTTGTGCAAAGATAGCTAAAATCTCCCAAAGTCTAAAATTGGGAAAAGGTTAAGTTTTTAATTGGTCAAGTAGTCTAATCACCCCCCCCCCCCTCTAGACATACTTCAAGGTCCTACAACACCCTCATCTCTTATTGGTTGATATGTCAAAAACAAGAAACGAGGTAGAAGTTAATGCACCGCGCCTACTACCTCTGTCCTGGTTTATAGGTCCCCTTTGTAGTTCGTGTCAAATTTTGACTAAAGATTTAACTAACAAAATGTAAATGCATGTCAAGAAAAATTATCTCATTGGATTCGTATTTGAACATAGTTTTCAAAAATATAATGTTTGGTGACATGCATGAACATTTTGTTAGTTTAATCTATGGTCAAAATTTGGCACGAAACACAATTGGGACCAATAAATCCGGACGGAGGTAGTACGTGTTTTGGGATTATTTGGTTTTCGTAAGATGACTTACACACCTAGACGGAGGGAGTACATGAGATGTATAATGTGAAAATTATATCATTGGAAACTCCTTTCAGATACAAAATTGACCGTATGCTTTATGTAAGTTGCATGTCATATATTATTACTCTAACATTTGGTCAAAGTTAGCCTCGAAAAACGCATTAGACCCTGTATGCTTTGTGTAAGTTGCATGTCATATATTACTCCCTCCGTCTAGGTGAGTAAGTCATCTTAGGTTGTGCACCGTGACCAAGGAGGAGGGGAAAACGAGAGAACTTAATGTTCATTTGCTAATTAATAGCATTGCATGCAATGAACTAACCACTGCATGTCGTGTTTGGTAGTCTCAAGTCATTAAAAGCATGCACACCCCACATCTCTTATTGGTTGATATGTCAAGAAACAAGAAATGATGTAGAATTTGATGCACCACACCTAAGTGTTTTGGGATTATTTGGTTTTCGTAAGATGACTTACACACCTAGACGGAGGGAGTATTACTCTAACATTTGTGTAAGTTTCATGTCATATATTATTACTCTAACATTTGGTCAAAGTAGTATAGTGGACGTGGATCCTCCAACATAGGTATCCCTGCCTTACCCTTCCTTTCGGTAACTTACTGGCAGACCCCATGCTTGCTAGGCCCCGCATGTCAGTTACTCAATGGGTTCGGCCACGTCATGGGATCCTCATCCATAGTATACTCCCTCGGTTTTTATTTACTCCGCATAAAACGGAGGGAGTGGTGGTATAATAAATGACGCGGGCGGGGGAGGGGGAGGGATGTTGGTTTGCTCTCAATTGCGGTCCCACAAGCGAGCAAAAATGCAAGACGAAGCGCGTTCCATTCGGTGAGCGACGTGGAGGGTCCAGCGTGTCGAGCTGCAATGCGAACATGACAAGAGCGATGTACAGTCAAAACCGATTGACCGGTCGTCACCGGAACAACTATTCACACCAGAACCTTCGCTGCTCGGCCTATGCCAGCCACTGCCCTAAAACCACACCAAATCTCCAGCCCATTCCCCCACCTTTCGATCCCCTAGCGCGCATCAAGCGTCCCCTAGTTCGCCGGAAAGCCATGGTGCGCCGCAAGATCACTTACTACAAGATGCTGACGCCAGAGCGCCGCGCAGAAATCGCGGCGACGGTCGGCACCACAGACCTCCGTTCCCAAGCTCGCTTTGCGGCGGGCCAATCCCCGAGTTCTCTGGAGCCAAGCTACGAGGAGGAGGAAGCCGATCCAATGTTCACTGCGGAGGTCACGGCACAGAAGGCCCCCGATGGGTATGAGACGATGGACGTCAACTTCGTGCGGGCATCCGAGTCCCCCATGGTGCAGGCGGACCAGCGGTTCAACATGGCGATACTAAAGGAGGACCGGGAGGCAGAGGCTCAACTCAACGCGGAGCGCGCGCATGCCGCTGCCATCGAGGCTCTCCCGGAGGCGGAATGAACCGGGCGGCGGAGGCTCAACTTGAGGCGGAGCACGCGGATGCCGCTGCCATCGAGGCCCTCCTGCAGGCGGAACCGGACGTCCTGGACATGAACAGGGCGGCAGAGGCTCGACTCGATGCAGAGCGCACGGATGCCGCTCTCATCGACGCCCTCCTGCAGGCGGAACCGGAAGTCCTGGACTTGAACCGGGCGGCGGAGGCTCGACACGACACGGAGCGCGCGGATGCCGCTGCCATCGAGGCCCTCCTACAGGCGGAACCGGACGTCCTCGACTTGAACCGGGCTGTGCTCTCGCCTGTGTAGAGCGCCCGCACGCTTCGCTTCAACGAGTAGCTGGAGGCCGAGGACAACCACGGTGCGGAGACACACGTCGGTAGCGACGGCTGGTTCGTGCATGCAGCCAAAGACGACGTGGTCGTCTCTTTTCGCGAGTAGTGATAGTTTTTCTTTATGTTGTTGTTTTTATGGATCTTTTGCTGTGTAAAAACATACTATTTGTTATGCAAGTCGCCTGACTTGGGCCAGTCTACCATTTCAGGCGGTTGGATGAATATCCTACGTCTCCTAACCCTTCTTTTCTTCTTCCTCACCTCTTCTTCTTCCCTAACAGACCACCGCATGGGTCGTACGGATACTCCCCAACATGCGGTTGGATAAACATACTCTATGAACGAAAATTATGTGTCAGCGATAGGATGGCTGAGTTTGGTTTGTTCACAAACGACAGCACGTGTCAATGAGGGTGCGTTCCCTTGGTTGGGTTTGCGGCGTGCAGGAGTGACTGTGTGAGGGTGCGGTGCGACCACGGCGTGCAGGAGCGACCGTGTGAGGGTGCGGTGCGACTGCGACAGTCGTGCGCAAGTGTACCTCCTTCTCATTTTGAAAACTTTAGGCAATCTTGGCAAAAATGTGTGGCGAAGTTTGGCAATGCAAGGCCTAGACCCAAACAGGATAAGTACGTACATACTAGGAGTACTAGTGTTAAAAAAGAAAGGCGGGGTTTTCCTTTGATACAAATCCTTGTTTCACGTGTCAATTAATGCGTTTTTTCTCTCGAAAGACCAAAGAGCTAACCATCTCACTCCTCATCGCTTGATTAATGCAGCGCCATGCAAACGAACCTTCTCACTTCCGCATGCATGCAGGGGATATTAATGTCCTTGGTTGATAACCCCATCAATTTTGCCTTGATTAGTGTTAGTGGCCCTTTGCAAATTGTAATTTTGGTAATACTAGCCTTGTGTACAAAAAAATGGAGGTAGTAACTATATTTGAATTCCTTGCCCATTGCGGTGACATCGACATTTTTTTTGTGGTTTGGCGAAGTGCGTTCGACGGAGAACACCATTGAGGGAGACCACGATAAGTCGTTCGCAAGTGCCGCCTGCAAGACGAGACAACCGCCTTATTTGCATCCAGGAAGTCCTTTACTAGTACTATACTACTAGGAGTACTAGTGCGGTGAGATGGTTTCTTGAAGAAGACAATGGAGAAGCGGAGTCAGCGAAGAGTGAAATGATGGTTGCTTCGTCCGTGCTTTGTGATTTGACGCCTCACTGCTTTGTGATTTGTGATATATAGAAGGGACAGGGGAGTAGACTCTATGCTCTATACTATACTACATGCGTCCAAGCATGGGAGAAAGAGGAGAGACGTTGCATTTTTCTATTCCTTCAATCAATCAATCAGGGAGCTTCGGTTCCATCTTTTTGGCTTTGGCAAAACTGTCCACAATGGTTCCCACGATGCCAAAAGCTATTTTCACATTTGGCTACACATTGTGGATGCCCTTAACCATACCACTTGGTTTTGCTCCTGTGTGCTATCTATACAAATCTCAATTAAATTGATCTAAAAAATTATAGAATCAAAGATTAGTAAAAAGGAGGTGATTTTGCCGCGCGGATGGTGGGGGAGGTTTCTTATTTTCGGAGGACGTTGTCCTGGCGGTTTGCTAACATGCGGTCCCACATGTCAGTGCTTTACCATGCTGATCCGCGTCCCACATGAGGCAGAACAACGCCAGAAGCAACACGTGGTTAAGTTGAAGAAGATGAGGGAGAAGCGGATTCAGCAACGAGTGAAATGATGGTTGCTTCGTCCCTCCAACTTCTTTATTTTAGCATTATTACTTCGTCCCTCCAACTTAACTGCGGGAAAGGTGCAGCTTTGTGATTTGACGCCTCATTGCTCATTACTATGCCGGCGCCATGACTGGGGTGCTTCACCCCGGCTGCTCTGCACTGTATTCCGGTATGGCACGTGGACCCGGTAGCTTGATGTCCCACATGTCGGCGAAAGGGACTAGAAGATTTATGAAAGTGAGCGCTCCACTCTTATGACGGAGGAGTAGACGACACGACGGCCCAGTGAACTGTCACTTGTACTGTATAGTACTATAGTTTTGTTGTTTCGCACGATCCATCGATACAAACCTGATTAAACAGGAAAGGGCGGGATTTTTCCCGCGCGGTAGATGATACTGGCCATACATTTCAAAGGCAATTTTAATGTATGCAAACTGAATAATTATAAGTAACAATATAATATCTAGTAAAACTAAAAACACATATGATTTATTGTGTTAGAGTGTAGTAGTAGTGCTGTATTGCATAGTTGTTAGATGTAACATGCGAGAATGTGTAGATATGTAGTTTTGGAGGGCCTACAGAGAGAAAAGCGTAATACGGTCACCGAACTTCAGAATAAGTTGATTATGGTCACTATATACGTTTTGCGGTGATTATCCGGTCACTTGCTCACAGTTCAGCATCGGATTGCACTCTATTGACCGGCCAAATAGTCTGTGTGGCGCCATGTTGACTAGTTAAATTGACCATGTTCCTTGTGGGTCCCACCTGTCAGTTCGCATAGGGAAAAGGTCAGATAAACATAAATTTACGCAGGCGCGACAAGGCTCCAACCCGTGCATGGGAATCACCTGGTTGTGTATGTTTCTGTCAGGGCCTGATGTGTGCGCATGCACGTGTAGGTCGAGCACTTGAGCGTGAGTGTGTGTGTTGGTCGTGTGGTTTACTGGTGTGTGCATGCATGCGTGTGTGTGTGCGTGTGAGTGTTGCGTGCGTGCGTGGCTGCGTGTGTACGTGTGAGTGTTGCATGCGTGCATGGGTGCATGTGTTTGTGTGAGTGTTGCATGGATGGAGTTCGTGTGCATGCGTGCGTGTGTGTATAATCACCACACCAGCTCCTATGTGTTAAAACAGACGGCTCAGCATACCAATACAAGGCCACCTTGTCCGATGTGCCCGCGGTCATGACTTCGAACCACCATCAAAATATTTTTTTGTCGTTTGTTTTCATTCTTACTAGCAAGATGGCCGTGCGTTGAACGTAACATCAAGATGCATTTGTATGACTTGTTTATCTTGTGAGAGAAAAGGATGAACGAGGGAAGGCCTTATTTGCAAATGTGGAGAGGTGTGTGGGTACCTTTTTTGCAAAATTGTCATAGTTTCTTTCCTATCCGTCAGATATAAATCGGACGGCCTATATTGCAGGATGGCAGGCACACCATCATCACCAACTCTGTTTTTTATAAGAGTGTATTTTATATTTTACGTATTTTATAATAGTGTAGATGTAGAGTAGATACAAGTCGACAGGTGGGCACGATGGTAGTGAGATAATGTGATGCAACACTAGAGGTGCCACGTGGAGCGTTTAATTGGTCAACTAGTCATGTCATGAGCAAATACAAAGTTGTACGGTGAGCCCGTGACTGTATAATAACCACTAAACGTAAACGGTGACCGTAATGAGTGGATTATGAAGTCCAATGTATGTATCGTGCTTTCGCTTCAAATACAATGATCATCATTGCATATATCGCGAGAGAAAGATGAAACACGCGTGAATTTTAAGGGGGCTTACTTTTAGAGGACCTGGAGATAGTTTTGTGTGCATACGTGAAAGGGGCGTACAGGGGGTATGCGATGGAGAGAGAGATGCTCTTCGTTTCTCTTTATTATGACTAACTTTGTATATAGTATAAAAATATACAAATTCGCAGTGCGGAATAAATATCATTGTGGGCACCATGCAATGCAAATTAGTGTTCGTACTCCTCCATATAACTTTGTAATGTTGTATATATGTAGAAACTCAAATAATTTTTTGGCCACACTTTATTCAAAAGGAATGTTGTATGCGAAATAAACGTGAAGAGAGGGCTTTTTAGATCAATGGGGTACGTGATGTAACATGTGTGAATGTGTAGTTGATGCATTTGGCGGGGCCTAGAGATGTATGTGTGTGTATTACGTATTCGAGAGAGGCATGGATAGAGGGGCCGATGGGGGGGCATGGGAGAGATAGCATGAGAAACGAGAGTGGTCTAGAGAGAGAGACGAATATGACGTCACGACAAGAGATTCCATTCCCTTGAGTGTGTATATGCAAGGGGGGAGGGAATAGAGGCACCAGGAGAAATTTTCTGTGTGTGTGGTGTTTGTGTTGGTATGTGTGGGTGTGAGAAGATAATGAGACATGGGGGCAGAGGGTGTGTCACCGCGTGTGGTCCAGTGGGTCGAGGTGAGACCCTTCGTTCGGTTCCGTCCTGCGCCACATTGGTCGGCCCATGACACATTTAGGAAGACCCATGGATGACTAGTCGTACAAGAAAAAGATAGCAGAATTGTGAAGGACTCTGTGTCCACTGACAAAGCCGGCTAGGATTTGTAACCCTAGGTTCTCGGACTAAGGTAACCCCTTTATATCTGAAATTACTATTCATCCAACCTAACTTTAAGGGGCATCCTACAGAATGCTCTACTATAATCATACTCGTCGACTAGGAAGAGAGGTGTGAGATAATGCGTGAGAGACAGGCGTAAAGATAATGTGCGTACATGAGAAACGTAGGCAGGTCTATGTATATAGAAAGGGTCGATGAGGATTGTGCGTGTGTATGTTTGCGAGAGGAAGAGTGCTTGTGATAAAGGTTAGTGAAAACAGTTGTAAATGGTTACGAGAGGGAGGGAGGGTTATATCTATAGCATGTGTGCGAGAAAGACACCTCGAGAGAGAGTGTGTGAGCATGTGTGAGAGACCACCGATGGAGAGTGAAACTACACGTAAAAGACTGCTCTACACATTGATTAAAGATATAAATTGTATCCAAATATTAGGATGGGATCATGATATTTGCAATTCGCGTAAGGAGCGGTCATTGATCCATCAGACATCTAGATTCTATCGAATTTGAGCATGTCTATGTTATTATTCGACACAATTGATCCACATAGTTAGTATTTTGAACTCCAGACAATGCATCGCTTTAGCAATCGAATATAAACGTGAGTATAGTTCATGTTGTGTGTGTAAAGCACATTATACATACGAAAGTTACACAATGGACATTTATAAATAGCTACCTATGAACTAGCATACATTTGAATTCAACCTAAGGTGGTTTAAAAAAATTGAATTCAACATGAAGTCCATTCAATTATTTGAATTTGATATCATGGCATTTGTAAACCATACCTAAACTATGGGGGTACCAATCTTTGCTCTGATTTTGTACATAATAGCATATGTAGTCGTGTACAAAATAGATTCAAATTTAGCTCCTCCATTCCAAAATAATCGTAGTTATAGGATTTTCAAGTGTCAAAATTTCAAAAGGAAGCGGATAATTTAATGAGGTTTTCAAACATACAACGTCAAATATAACATTGTCTATTTAGGTCAATCCTCATAGTTCAAGAGTACTCTGAACGTGAATGCTTGTGTTTCAAAATTTCGAACGAAGCACCAAAAGAGCCTCTACTCGCCCGAAACCGCGTGAGACCAATGTTTGGTAGTACAAGGAAATTACTTTTCTAATAACTCCGACCCGTGAAACCTACCGGCCCGACGTCCAAAGGTATAAACCGGGGTCGGTTTATAGCTTCATCTAGACGCCACGCAACCGCCTCCAAAAAACATTCATACACAATGGCCGCCTAAGCACACAAGCGCGCGGCCGAAATTGCTCCCGCACACTATTTGGGACACCTGGGATTACCGTCCTACCCCCGACCCACAGTAGGTCCGAAATTGAAGAGGGGGCAAAGTTTGTACTTTCCCCAAATTTCAAACAAGCGCGTCCCATCTTCTGTTCAAAAAAGCCAAAAACAAGCGCGTCCCAGACCGAAACATGGTTCCCCCCCACCCGTCTGATTCCCCATTCGTACTCCGTGGGCGCCAAAACTACCTCTCCACCAGCCGCGAAACCCCGGCGTCCTCCGTCCGCCATCCCATCCCACCCATCAACCGCCGCCCTCCTCCATCACGCCGGAGCCGATACCCCGATGTCGTCATCCACCGCAACCTCAACCGCAACGCCCTCCATGGCTAGTAGTTGAAGCCGAGGCCGAGCCGTCCGTACCCAAGCCAGTTCAACCACGCCGTCCTGTGCCTCACCGCTGCCGCTCCAACTTCACCACCCTCCACCGCACCGGAGCTGTTCCTGCTATGCCGTCCTTCGCCGCCTCGGATCTACTTCCCCTCCGCCGACATACGGCCACGGCAACACAGTCAACAATTTGGCCATGGGTTCGCCCAAGCCTGCACCCTCCAGAACATCGGTTTCCTCGGTAAAAAGAAGAAGATCGGCGCGACATGTGGAGGTGACCACACCGGCAATCGAAGAAGGTACTCCTCTTCCCTTATTCGTGCAAATCTTACGTCTCTGCTTGCACGGTATTCATCCCACAGAAGACACTACTTGACCGCTTCTTCTTGATACTAGATGTTCCTAGTAACTCGCGATGCACAAGGTTTCACCTCATATACTATTTCACCTTAGCTAGAGGTCCGTCGCCCCCCTGAATTTCAATTTCTGGCTAGTTGATTCCCAATTAACAGAAGCATTCCCCGGCGTAACAGGCGCTAGTACGACTATTACGCTGGGAAAGCAGCACCTTGGTGTTTATCTTAGGGGCGTGTGCGGCCTAGAGCTATTGGTGCCCGATCTGGAGGTCGGCCGGGATTAAAAGGATGGCTTGGGGGCGCTGCCAAGCACAGCGGTGGTGTGAGGTCGATGGGAGGGCGGGGCGACGGAGGCACGGGTCTGGGCCGGTGGTCGCTGGCGGTTCGAGAAAGATCGTCAACAGTGACTGGCGGGAGGTAGACGAAGGCCATCTGCCTGTTCCTTATAGATCGGACGGTTCATTAAAAAATCGACTGACCTATTTATTTTCAGTCGACTGTTATCTTAGATACGACCACATGTGGTGATGTGCTGGAGGAGTACCTGCATTTCATGTGCTCATATATTACAAAATCATACAGAGTAGAATCTAATTTTGTTTGCCATGCAATGTTGTAGAGCTATCATATGTCTCCTGTCATTTATTTTTCAGCCACCTGCTATCTGCTACTTTTACAGTGCACTAGTTCTACACACACTTCATCCATACTCTCACTATTGTGTTTTTATGCAAGGGTATTTCAGAGTCTGCCGAAAGCGAAGCAAAAAAGAAAAGAGACAAGCCGTGCTAGCTTTCTACGCAGCTAGGCGCGGCACCTTATAGCGCTTTAAAGGGTGCAGTGTCAGCAGATGGAGACGGTAAACGTTGCTCTGGAGTTGATGACCTCGCTAGCAATGAACCACCATCCCAGGTGCTTGCTTTAACTTCGCGGTGTCATATGTGGTTGCATGTTCCATATGGTGTCTAGCTTGTATTCGAAAGACCGAAGTCGGTCCTTATTAAGATAAGGAAATATATTTTTTACATCAACCACCATCCCGTGAGCACCAGAAGACAAATAGCTAGTCAGGGCACTGGCCGAGCCAGTGACAAGCCCAACAAAGACAGGCATCACCTGGAAGCCAACTAAAAAGCCGCGATGGTGGTGAAGCAGCCTGCCTCCCACCAGGCTCTCAGGTCCTGGATGATCATGTTCACCACTCCAGCCGGATGTCTAGCTTGTATTGCTTCCAATTTGGTTAAATTGCATCTGCTTAGCTTACACATTATACCTTTGAATATGACATGCCTTTCTGTTTTTGGTACATACTAGTACATTTGTGTATTAACCATGTTTTTACATCAAACTAATGTTCTTGTGTATCCCTCATCAATCACTTATGATGAGGCAGGCAGGCAAGGGGACTACTCCTCATTTAAAGAATGCAGCGTCAGCCTCCCGACATGATTCTCAAGAAACAGAAATGCTAGATGAAGATAGTGAACATAGCTCTGTAGTTGATTACAGCATTTCCCCTACACTAGCATCGCAGGTGCTTACTCTAACTTGGGAGTGTGATATGTGGTTGCATGTTGCATATGGTGTCTAGATTGTAATTCTTCCAATCTGGTTAAACTGCATGTGCTAGTTTGCTTAGCTTATACTCCTGTAAATGTGACATTATACCTGTTAATGTGACATGCCTTCCTGTATTTAGTACATAGTACATCTGTCTATTAAGCATGTCCTTACATAAAACTATTGTTTTTTTTGTATCCCGCATCAAACAATATGACGAGACACCTTTAGTATATGCAGTGCGATATTAGTTGCATCTTTCATATGATTTATAGCATGCACTGCTTCTAATTTGTTGAAATTCCATTTATGATGGGACGCTTTTAACTTGGCAGAGTCATATTGGTTGCATCTTTCATGTGGTGTCTAGCTTGCATTGCTTATTATTTGCTAGAATGGTTTCTTCTTAGTTTACACAAACAGTTGTGAACATGCCATGTCATCCTGTTTTTCGTACATATTCCATCCTGGTATCATGTGTTTGCCTTACATCAAAGTAGTGATTGTCAGTATCATGCATGAATGAGTTCTGAAGAGAGAATTTTATTGCTTTTTCTTGTTGGTTTTACTTGACAATTCCAAATCAATAAAGCGGAAGGAAGTTAGCAAGGCAGCGGATAAAGGTGCTCCTTCCAAACGGAGGGCCTCTACAGTTTCTACTCCTCCACACCCCCAAGATGATTTCCAAGACAACACATGCATAGACACTCAACAAAGCTGTGTTTATGATGAGCACGTCTCCCCTAGTGCAGCATCACTGGTGCTCCCTCTAACTTGGCACTGTTATATGTGGTTGCATGTTATGTGTGATGTCTAGCTTGTATTGCTTCTAATTTTGTTGAATTCCATCTGCTTACTTTACACATTATACTTGAATAAGACACGTGTTCCTATTTCTAGAACATAAAATATCTGTCTATCACACCATGTTCTTACATCAAATTACTACTGTTGTGTAACCTGCAACAATCACTTATCATAAGACACCTTTGACTTTGGAGTGTGATATAGGTTACATCTCACATTCTTTTCTAGCTTGTACTACTAATTTGTTGAAATGGCACTTATGACAAGACAATTTTAACTTGGTAGAGTGATATTCGTTGCATCTTTCATATGGTGTCTAGCTTTCATTGCTTCTAATTTGTTGAAATGCCTTCTCCTTAGTTTACACATCATAAGCTATGAATATGCAATGCTGTGAATATGCAATGGCACTAATGACGAGAGACCTCTAACATGGTAGTGTGATGTTGTTTGCATCTTTCATATGATTTATTTCTTGTACTGCTTCACATTTGTTTAAACGCCATTTATGCTGAGACACTGTTAACTTGGCAGAGCGATATTTGTAGCATATTTCATATGGTGTCTACCTTCCATTGCATTGCTTCTAATTTGGTGAAATGTCTTCTTCTTAGTTTACACATCATAGCTCTGGTTATCTCTTCTGTCCTGTTTTTCATACATATTACATCCTCCTATCACATGGTTGTCTAACATCAAAGTTCAGTTCGTCTGCATCATGCATGAATTTGTTCTGAAGAACTAAATTGTTATTCGTTTTTCTTGTCGGCTTGACTTAACATGGCATAGAGAAAGAGGAAGAAACACAGAATGGCAGGGAATGAGAAGCGGATGAATCCTGCAGATTCTGCTGGTACTGATGGTGCAAAAGAAGGTGAAAGTCCAACGGAAAATTCTACAAACACGGCATCCCATGCTACACGAGCTGCAAAAAAGCCAAACAGAAACAAATAGCTGCCACCAAACAAGCAGAGACAGACCTAGTTCTTGCAACACCTACCACAGTACTACCAGCTGCACGACATACTCGTGCGTCAACTGAGCTAGCAGCACGTTCCCAAGCTCCCTTGCCACCTGACACTACTTCCCAAGCACTCTTGACACAAGACGAGTTGGCAATATCAGATGAACCTTGTGAGCTTCAACAGCAAGAAGGTAGTTGCTGGAGTCAAGTTATAGTTGCATGCTTCTTTATATGTAATCTCACAGTTTGATGTACACCAACACTTCCTATGTTCGTTGTTGGACTAGCACCTAGGCGCAAGAGGAAACAAACATCAGGGATAATGCTCGATAGGTTAACTAAATCTAGAGGAGGAAGAATGGAGATCCGTTTTGAGGCAGGTTTAAAAAGGCCACGTGATGCTACAGAGTCGGCCAAGTTAGTATCAGAGGCAGCGGTTGCCGTTAGGTGTCATGTACATATCCTCCCAACATGGATTCAGTACAGGAATGACAAAGACGAAACCCAGTTCAACACCTTCCTCAACCATTTATCTGTAAGTATGGTTATGTATGGAAACTAGTAATATCGTCTTGCTCTGTCCCATACTTTCTAGGTTGCTGATAATGAGACTCCCATAATTTTCAACGGATGAGGTTCAAGTTGGATAGCCAAGATGATGCAACCAGACAAGCTTGCACCCATGTTTTTAAGTCTGCTCTGCGACAGTATCAGTATAACTTGAGGAAAACTCACTTTGAAGGCAAGGCTAACAGTGAACTTTCTCAAACATCTCCAGTGGAAAATATATCGGATGAAGACTGGAGGGGACTTGTTAAACACTGGTCTGATCCGAAGTATCAGGTACATTATATATATGTGATCAGATCACATGTTGAAGTCCTATTGACGCATGTGCCACACAAATCTATCTTCTTGTAGGTGAACTGTTCAAAGAACAAGGCCAACCGTACGAAAGTGAAATTCCAACAGACGACAGGATCTCGTAGCTATATTGCACACTGCGAGGCTCTTGTAATTAGCTGTTGTTTCACTCTTTTTGTTGTACCATATTATCATATCTATATTGACTTGTTCGAAATGCAGAGGAAAGCCCGCAAGGACCAAAAAGTACCTGAACCAAATGTTGTGGAAATCTTCAAGGACTATCACACCAGCAAGAAGAAGGGCATGACTACACCAGTCAAAGCCGCTGTTGTAAGTCCTTAATCCTCATGCCTTTTAACTACTACTTACTCTGACTAGTACCTTGAACTGCATGGTTTGCAGCCAATGTCTATTACTCTTTTCAATTTTATACACAATTGTCTTAGCGTATCATTGCACCTTACAAGGTTTAAAAGGGAGGAGTGATGTTACTTTGATCTTGAACCGTAATCTAGTTCCGTGCTGGACTTGCCCACACAATGTTACAATTGCCTGTTTGTCTGTTCTCAGTTGTTTTGTGATATGAATGATGTCATACTATGCTTACTGTATTATAAACTTCGACTCTTTATCCTTAGCCCTCAATACAATGTGAAGAAATAGACAACACATTAGCGATGGTACATGGTCATATGTTTGGAACCTGGTTTTATTATGTACTTTGCAATAAAATACAACTAATATTTTACATGGGTTCACCAGAATAAGTTCTGTATATAGACCAAAGCTATTTTGTTTGGTTTTGCTGCCTCCTTAATATCTTCTGTTCTAGTACTACTAATGTAAAACCTCAACTTCTCGGCGAGCTATGGAAAAATGGTGGAACCACCACCTTCTGAAGGTGGCGAGGCAACTATAACCGCAATGTCAGCTCTTGCTGTAGTGGGTCAGTACATGTCCACTAACAGTGCCAAAAGCACGTTCTTGCGTAATACTGGGTTGGTTGTTAAGGCAATATCATCCAAACTGCCTCATGATCAAGATATGCAAGCTCAAAGCAATGTTGTATCTGCGCTCCAGACACAAGTCCATTCCCTAACAGAGGCCCTTTGTGAAACAAGGAGAAACATTGCTCAATGTCGTCAAGATATGCATGGTTTTGAAACCAGACTATCAGACATTTGCTATGTTGTTCACGAGCCTAGGGGAAATGAAGGCGAGGGTTATGGTGCTCCATCGGACAATACAACATGAAAACATAACAGTCAGGTCAAATGAACCGAGCTTCTGAACTTCTGGTGGTGCATTTATCTGCTAGACTGTTAAGTTTTATGCCAATCTTCCTTTTGTTATATAGTTGTAATTTGTTTTGGTGCGATACAAAATTTATTCTTAACGTGCAGCCACCGGCTGAAGAAAACAGCAAGCCATTTTTGTATAGTGTAGGGTGTTCCCTATATTTGCACTGGTGGCGATCTTAGATGCCAAGTGGATGTAATATGTGCAATCGCCTTAATAGCCTAGCGTTAGTTTCGGCCTTATTTATTTCCTAGTCTTCTTTTTCTCTGGTTTGCTAGTGGCCGCAACTACCCATGGGCCATATACGGGCCGTAGGATCCATGGGTCTCCTACGGGCCATCGATAAATGGGCCTGTAATCGGCGGGCCTCGGGCCGTCGATAAATGGGCCTGTAATCGATGGGCCTCGGGCCACCCGATAAATGGGTCTACATGGGCCGTAATCGGGCGTAATTGGTATCGGCCCAACACGGTAACGGGCCATTAACAGGCCGTAGGACTGCAAAAGCTTAATTCTGTCACAGGCATAACGGGTCGTTAATGGGCCAGAATATAGGACGGGCTGGCCAGAAATGGGCCGACTCTTGCCATGGGCCAAATTTGGCCCATTAGGGTAACAGGCCAGTAACGGGCCGACTCTTGCCATGGGCCGAATTAGGCCCATTTGTGGAACATGCCAGTAACGGGCCGACTCTGGCCATGGGCCCAATTTGGCCCATTAGGGGAGCAGGCCAGTAACAGGCCGGAAGTAATCGAGGGCCGAAAAGGAGCCCAAGAACGTATGGGCCGTCAATAGGCCGAAAGCTAACACGGGCTGGAAACGGCCCATGTAAATCACGGGCCATTAACGGGTATAAAGAAAATGACTGTTCATTATGGGCTAGAGTCACCGTGGGCCTGTAAAGGGCCGAAAGATATGAAGGCCTCATATGGGCCGAAAGACGTCATGGGCCATACATGGGCCGAAAGTGAAATGGGCTGGTGTTATATTCGACGGCCCACATGACGTTGTTGGGCCGATTTCCTTTAGTGCCTAACGGGCCATGTTGGGGATATTACTACTAGGCGTGAACCGGCCTACCTGGGTCGGGTTAACTTCATTAGTAGTATAAAGGTGATTAAGCAGATGACGGCCCAAGGCCTGTAGTCGGTTTAGAACCTGTAGCCGTAAACCGGCTTGATATGTAAACTTGCATTGTAAGTTACGAATAGAGAGAGACCAACCGGGATACGAGTATGAACCGGTGTGGGACTCTGTGGACCGACGGGCGTCACCTGTGTATATAAGGGGACGACCCGGCGGCGGTTCAAGGACAGACAACAACAACTCGAGCCTAGGCGAAGCTTGTTTGCTCCCTAGCCATTGGAACCACATCAATTCCATCACAACTAGACGTAGGCTTTTACCTTCATCGAAGGGGCCGAACTAGTATAAACCCTTGTGTCTTTGTGTCCGCTTTAACCCCTTCAAGTTAACCCGTAGCGATGGCTCCACGACTAAGTCCTTTCACGAGGACATCTGCCGTGACAAATCCACGACAGTTGGCGCCCACCGTGGGGCTATCGCATGATGGTTTGATGATCTTGGAGGGCAAGCTCAAAGGACTCGAAGGCTATGCTGTGGGCCGGATGACCAAGAGTCGTCGCGGCAAGCTCTACATCGACGATGCAGGATGGGGTCCTGAAGCCGGCTCGATCGAGTACGGGTACCGGGTCCCCTTTGGTGGCATACACGTTTTTATCGGCAAGATTGGTGAGCCTGGGCCTGAGCCGGACATCCGCACCGACCTCGTCGAGACGGCTCAGCGTGCGAGATCTACCCAGGTTACACCGGCCGTGAAGCGTGCCTTCGTGGGGGTCATCCACGGAGGAGAGCATGGGGACGAGTCAGAATACGGTAGCGAGACCGTCATCTATTCCGGCAACGAATCCTCAACCGGAGAGACCGAATCATTGTACCAGTTGCAAGACGACCAGATTAGGGGCTGTTCCGATGGCGACAGTATTCCGGACCCCCCTGAACAGATCAACCGGGTTGGAATATTCATGGCCGGTACACAGGCGGCGAATCACTCCTCAACCGCAGCAGCAATGCTCTCGGGATCAGCAGTGGCAGCGGCAGCAAGGGCAGGAGGCCTTGTGCGCCCACCGGTTCAAGTTTTGTCT